>NC_056455.1:14612601-14635101 GCF_018296145.1 Oncorhynchus tshawytscha | reverse complement strand
CATGACATGCACTCAAACCCCGTCTTACAGTAGGTTAGTCCTGTGGTCATGACATGCACTCAAACCCCGTCTTACAGTAGGTTAGTCCTGTGGTCATGACATGCACTCAAACCCCGTCTTACAGTAGGTTAGTCCTGTGGTCATGACATGCACTCAAACCCCCGTCTTACAGTAGGTTAGTCCTGTGGTCATGACATGCACTCAAACCCCGTCTTACAGTAGGTTAGTCCTGTGGTCATGACATGCACTCAAACCCCGTCTTACAGTAGGTTAGTCCTGTGGTCATGACATGCACTCAAACCCCGTCTTACAGTAAGTTAGTCCTGTGGTCATGACATGCACTCAAACCCCGTCTTACAGTAGGTTAGTCCTGTGGTCATGACATGCACTCAAACCCCGTCTTACAGTAGGTTAGTCCTGTGGTCATGACATGCACTCAAACCCCGTCTTACAGTAGGTTAGTCCTGTGGTCATGACATGCACTCAAACCCCGTCTTACAGTAAGTTAGTCCTGTGGTCATGACATGCACTCAAACCCCCGTCTTACAGTAGGTTAGTCCTGTGGTCATGACATGCACTCAAACCCCGTCTTACAGTAAGTTAGTCCTGTGGTCATGACATGCACTCAAACCCCGTCTTACAGTAGGTTAGTCCTGTGGTCATGACATGCACTCAAACCCCCCCGTCTTACAGTAGGTTAGTCCTGTGGTCATGACATGCACTCAAACCCCGTCTTACAGTAGGTTAGTCCTGTGGTCATGACATGCACTCAAACCCCGTCTTACAGTAGGTTAGTCCTGTGGTCATGACATGCACTCAAACCCCGTCTTACAGTAGGTTAGTCCTGTGGTCATGACATGCACTCAAACCCCGTCTTACAGTAGGTTAGTCCTGTGGTCATGACATGCACTCAAACCCCGTCTTACAGTAGGTTAGTCCTGTGGTCATGACATGCACTCAAACCCCGTCTTACAGTAGGTTAGTCCTGTGGTCATGACATGCACTCAAACCCCGTCTTACAGTAGGTTAGTCCTGTGGTCATGACATGCACTCAAACCCCCGTCTTACAGTAGGTTAGTCCTGTGGTCATGACATGCACTCAAATCCCCGTCTTACAGTAGGTTAGTCCTGTGGTCATGACATGCACTCAAACCCCCGTCTTACAGTAGGTTAGTCCTTTGCAGGCGGCCAATGTCATTCCTTTGCTGCACGTCCTCTCTCTCTCTCTCTCTCTCCTCCCTCCCTCCCTCCCTACCTCTCTCTCTGCCCTCATCCTAAATTACACCTGTCCTCTTTCTCCGCCACACCAGGCCCTGAGCCATGGTCATGCTGTGGCCGCGTCTCGCCACTTCACACTCAGACGTCGCTGCGCTAACAGACACTGACTCCCCGTGCCAGCACCCACAGAGCTGGAGGTAACACCAGGTTTGCCTCAATGCTTTCACTCTCACACACACAGGCGGCAGGGCAGGACAGGGTCGGTGGTCAGCTTCCGCCCCTAACCCTTTACCCAGAACATATCCCCACCTCATGGACAGCTCAGACAGGTCAACTAGGTCTCTGTGTGAGCGAGTGTCTGAGTTTCTATGTGTTCTTTTTCAGGCAACATGTAAGCACGCTCTCCGTCACTGTCAGTGTGAAAAGACCACCCGCTTTCTCCTTTTTCTCCCTCCCTCGCAGCTCCTCCTTACCCGTGCTCCCACCAATTAGCCCGATTAAAATTCAAATCTGCTTTATTGGCATGACAGGAGTATTTCCAAAGCGGAACATGTTACAAGACAGGGTAAGACAATAAGCCAATCTACACCGTCCCTCCTCCTTCCCTAGCTGCCTCTCACTGCTTTGTCACTGAGCCTCCCAAGACCCCTCCTCCTTCCCTAGCTGCCTCTCACTGCTTTGTCACTGAGCCTCCCAAGACCCCTCCTCCTTCCCTAGCTGCCTCTCACTGCTTTGTCACTGAGCCTCCCAAGACCCCTCCTCCTCCCCTAGCTGCCTCTCACTCTGCTTTGTCACTGAGCCTCCCAAGACCCCTCCTCCTTTTTAAATCACTGAGCCTACCACAACAGTCCCCTTAGCCATATCAGGTTGCTTGTCCTGAGCCTCCCAAGTCCTGTTTTAAATCACTGTACCACAACAGTGTGTGTCCAGGTTGTGTCCTGTGTGTGTGTGTGTGTGTGTGTGTGTGTGTGTGTGTGTGTGTGTGTGTGTGTGTGTGTGTGTGTGTGTGTGTGTGTGTGTGTGCGTGCGTGCGTGCGTGCGTGCGTGCGTGCGTGCGTGTGTGTGTGTGCGCCCTCGTTCTGCCAGGCGTGACACTGGCACACTAACGTGCCCTTGGGCCGTGGCTGGCTGACAAAACTCCTACAAGGCATGTGTCTGCTGTGGCTTTTTAGGTTCTGGTGGGAGAGCATCCAACCTGCCACTGGACTCATGAATTGTTAATAGTATCAGTCCCTTGTTAACTCTCTGACTTGGTCTGACTCCGTCTGTGAAGTGGGACAACAGGACATGCATCTCTTTCCACCTCTCATACTTCCCTTTTTCTGTCTCCCTTTGTCGGGAGACAGACATTTTTTTATTTAACTAGGTAAGTCAGTTAAGAATTCTTATTAACAATGGTGGCCTACCCTGGACAAATCCAGATGACGCTGGGCCTATTGTGCGCCCCCCTATTGGACTCCCAATCACGGCCGGCTGTGTTGCAGCCTGGATTCAAACCAGGGACTGCAGTGACAGCTCTTGCACTGAGATGCAATGTCTTAGACTGCTGCGCCACTCAGGAGCCCGTGGAACCCACCAACAGTAAAAAACAATATAGAGAAGTATTATTGGAGAGAGAGAACAGACAGAGAGGAAGAGGTTGTCGTTACTGCACTAGCTGTGTGTTAACACTGGAGCAGTACATGTATAACCATGTCATGCCAATAAAGACTCTTTTGAACCTGAATGTGAGAGGGAGGGAGGGAGGGAGGGAGGGAGGGAGGGAGGGAGGGAGGGAGGGAGGGAGGGAGGGAGGGAGGGAGGGAGGGAGGGAGGGAGGGAGGGAGGGAGGGAGGGAGGGAGGGGAGGGAGGGAGGGAGGGAGGGAGGGAGGGAGGGAGGGAGGGAGGGAGGATTAAAGGAGACTGCTTTATAGTGATGTGCTGCTGATCTAGTGTTCAACTGCTTTGGCAACACAGCAGTCATGCCAATAAGCCAATAAAGTTCACCTTTGAACTGAATTTGAAAGAAGAACAGAGGGAGAGGTGGAGAGGGGCGAGAGGAAGAGATAGCACGAGAAAGGGTAGAGAATGAAAAAGAGGGTTACTTTGTTATAGCTGGCATACATATGGATGAAATCTAAAATGATATTTGAATGAAGTGGGACAATGTAGAATAAAACTAAATGATGTAAAACATTGAAGAGATCCTTCCAGAACGGTATAGCTATAATAAAAAGTTGAGAGACCAGGACTTGAGCCCAGTAGATATACTTGTTATATTATCATCATATCAGGGTGCTTTCAACAGCAGACTGGTAGGTTCATTTCCTGCAATGGGCCACATACAGCATACTGAATATGTGTTCACTTCAAATCGCTTTCCATGGTAACAGAATTACACTCCGATTTCTAAAAAATGTATGCCAAACAAAAAACATTGATTTCAAAGTTTAACAAACGATACAACAATTATTTCTTTGAACAATTTCCACAGTAAATAAATAAAAACATTTACTGGGGAAACTGTGCAGATGCAAAGTTTGGTAACAGAATCTCCCTCAGTTTTATTCTGTTACCAAACTTTGCATTTGCACAGTTATTCCTGCAAATGTGTCTTTGTTAAATTTTCAGTGGAAATTGTTAAAAGTATTACTTGTCCATAGAGTTCTTTGATTTGTTAAACTTTAATGTCGATGGTTTTTGTTTGATATAAAGTTGAAGTCAGAAGTTTACATGCATCATTTCCAATCCCCTATATTTTTGTGGTAAATATATCTATATTACAGTTGAAGTCGGAAGTTTACATACACTTAGGTTGGAGTCATTAAAACATGTTTTTCAACCACTCCACACATTTCTTGTTAACAATAGTTTTGGCAAGTAGGTTAGGACATCTACTTTCTGCATGAGACAAGTCATTTTTCCAATAATTGTTTACAGACAGATTATTTAACTTATAATTCACTGTATCACAATTCCAGTGGGTCAGAAGTTTACATACACTAAGTTGACTGTGCCTTTAAACAGCATGGAAAATTCCAGACAATTATGTCATGGCTTTAGAAGCTTCTGATATGCTAATTGACATCATTTGAGTCAATTGGAGGTCTACCTGTGGATTTATTTCAAGGCCTACCTTCAAACTCAATGCCTCTTTGCTTGACTTCATGGGAAAATCAAAAGAAATCAGCCAAGACCTCCACGACTCTGGTTCATCTTTGGGAGGAATTTCCAAACGCCTAAAGGTACCACGTTCATCTGTACAAACAATAGTACGCAAGTATAAACACCATGGGAACACGCAGCCGTCATACCGCTCAGGAAGGAGACGCGTTCTGTCTCCTAGAGATGAACATACTTTGGTGCGAAAAGTGCAAATCAATCCCAGAACAACAGCAAAGGACCTTGTGAAGATGCTGGAGGAAATAGGTACAAAATTATCTATATCCACAGTAAAACGAGTCCTATATCAACATGACCCGAAAGGCCGAACAGCAAGGAAGAAGCCACTGCTCCAAAACCGCCATAAACTGCACATGGGGACAAAGATTGTACTTTTTGGAGAAATGTCCTCTGTTCTGATGACACAAAAATAGAACTGTTTGGCCATAATGACCATCGTTATGTTTGGAGGGAAAAGGGGGAGGCTTGCAAGCCGAAGAACACCATCCCAACCGTGAAGCACGGGGGTGGCAGCATCATGTTGTGGGGGTGCTTTGCTGCAGGAGGGACTGGTGCCCTTCACAAAATAGATGGCCTCTTGAGGAAGGAAGATTATGTGGATATATTGAAGCAACATCTCAAGACATTAGTCAGGAAGTCAAAGCTTGGTCGCAAATTGGTCTTCCAAATGGACAAGTGACCCCAAGCTGTTCAGCGGTTTCTGGGTATGGCTGGATGGTACCACGGGTTTGTGCCTGATTTTTCAAAGGTTGCCGAACCCCTCAATCACCTTATGAAGAAAGGTGTGAAATTACAATGGACCCCTGCATGCCAAAGTGCATTTGAAGCACTCAAAAACAGTCTTATTACTCCTCCAGTGCTTGGACATCCTAACCTGAATGCTAATTTCATTGTGTACACGGATGCAAGTCAAACAGCACTTGGAGTAGTCTTGGCTCAACAAACAGGACTTGGAACAGAAGAAGTTCTTGCCTATGCAAGTCGCACCCTTAATTCAGCCGAGAGGAATTATTCAACGACTGAAAGGGAGTGCCTCGCTGTGGTCTGGGCTTTGGAGAAATGGAGCTACTACTTGGAGGCAAAGATCTTCACCGTTGTCACAGACCACACTGCTCTGCAGTGGGTTCTGGCATCAGGCAAGCCCAACAGCCGTCTTATTCGCTGGTCTATCAGACTGCAGAAGTTTGACTTCATCATTGAGTATCGCAAAGGAAAACTGAACGTTGTACCAGATGCCCTTTCTCGGATTATAGAGACTGCCAATGTTTGTCCTCCCTTGTGCAGTACTTATACTACCGCTAAATGTCTGGATGATTCCTTTCCTCTGGATGATGAGAGTGTATGGAGAGCACAGCAGAATGATGCTGCCATCATGGCGATCCACAAGAGTCTGTCTGAAGAAGACTCCAAGAGTCGCTTCAATGATAAGTATAGCATAATTCAGGATAAAGTGTATCGAAAAACTCCAAGAGGAGATGGAATACACAGTACCCATTATCGCGTCTTCATTCCCTCTACATTGAGTAACCAGATAATCCAAGCTTATCATGCCAATCCCATGAGTGGCCATTTTGGAGTTTTTAAAACTTATCGAAGACTACAAGAGGTGGTTTACTGGCCAGGCATGTGGGTTGATACCCGGAAGTTTGTACAGCAGTGTGAAGTCTGCCAGAAATACAAACCAGACATTGGCAGACCTGCCGGGAAAATGCAGCAGACATGGTGAACCATCCAAATGAAATGTTGGGAATTGACCTCATAGGACCTTTTCCTCCCAGCCGGGGGACACGGAATGAATTCTTATTGGAGGTAGTGGACTACTACACACACTGGGTGGAGTTGTTTCCCCTCCGCAAAGCCACTGCATCAGCGATTGCTCTAATTCTGAGAAGGGAGGTCTTTACCAGATTCGGGATTCCAGACCAAATCCTCTCTGACCGAGGTCCGCAGTTCATATCAGGAATCTACAAAGAGCTCTGTACCTACTGGGGTGTAATTGCCAAGCTGACCACAGCCTACCATCCTCAGACCAACCTGACCGAGAGGGTAAACCGAACCCTGAAGGGGATGATTGCTTCATTCGTGGGGGATCAGCACACAAGGTGGGATCAGCATCTCCCTGAATTTCGCTTTGCACTGAACTCTGCCGTGCAGGAGACTTCTGGGGTAACTCCCGCCGAACTCCACCTGGGAAGACCACTAAAAGGTCCGATGGACAGGGTCTTGCAAAGTTCCAATGTTTCACCTGACTGCCCAGCGTTTGGGTGGACCCTTGGGTGGACATTTTAGTTAAAAGGGAGGTTGCTTGCAAGTTGTATATTATGTGAACTGTATTGAGTTGGGGTGTACTAATGACATGTGGCCGAGAAGACTGTGGACATTTTTAAGGCCTTTGTTGTGTCTATGAATACCCCCCACATTCATACCCTCTGCACTCCTCCACTAGAAGATAATACAGATTATTGCAAATCCTCTGTTGATGACTGGGTTCGTTCTTGTATGAAGTTGCTGTTAAATTGCTCTGCCATTATTAGTATTAGTATTATTGTATGAGGTATTCTTGTTGGGGTTACCCCTGTGCTGTGATGGGTTTTATATGGTGTGTATTCTCTTTTCTCTCCACTGGCTATCTGGTAAACAGGCTACACTCTAGGCAGTCTCTTCTGCTGATGTGTGTGGGTCTGGTAGTGGTACTCTCTTTATTCTACTCTTTTCCTTTCGGCATGGTTAATACCTGCCTGGCGCCCGAACAAAATCTTTCTTTACCCCTCTCTAATAAATACCGCTACAATGCTTCCGAAGTTGTGGCAAAATGGCTTAAGGACAACAAAGTCAAGGTGCTGGAGTGGCCATCACAAAGCCCTGACCTCAATCCTATAGAAAATGTGTGGGCAGAACTGAAAAAGCGTGTGCGAGCAAAGAGGCCTACAAACCTGACTCACTTACACCAGCTCTGTCAGGAGGAATGGGCCAAAAATCACCCAACTTATTGTGGGAAGCTTGTGGAAGGCTACCAAAAACGTTTGACCCAAATTAAACATTTCAAAGGCAATGCTACCAAATACTAATTGAGTGTATGTAAACTTCTGACCCACTGGGTGTGTGATGAAAGAAATTAAATCTGAAATAAATCATTCTCTCTAATATTATTCTGACATTTCACATTCTTAAAATAAAGTGGTGATCTTAACTGACAAATTTTTACTAGGATTAAATGTCAGGAACTGTGAAAAACTGAGTTTAAATGTATTTGGCTAAGGTGTATGTAAACTTCCAACTTCAACTGTACATCAGCGTAATTCTGTTACGATGGAATTTTCCCAAAGCGACTTAAAGTTAGCACATATTCAGCATGCTGTATGTGGCCCGTTATGTGGCCCGTTACCATGGAATTTCTCTTTTTTGAATTAAAGCATCTGCTAAACGACTATATTTCTATCATCACTATTAGCAAAATATTGTTCAAAACCCTATTACAACCCACCCTGCATGCATCCATCCACTGGCTCCTAACAGCGGCAGGCGGGCATAGAGCTGCACAGACGCTGGAGTGAGGCTGCACTTCCTCTCCCACACTGTGACTGCACACTGTCTCACTAGCTGTGTTCACAGTACAGACAAGCCTCTGGCAGCCACCTTCTCTATACCTCTCTCACACGCTTTCCCTCTCTGTCATTGAGCGGGTCATTCAAACTGGCGTTGAGTCAACATGACAGTGAATTTAGGTGCGCCAGAGCAAAATATACAGTCGTTTCTTCAACAATGGCAGCCACATTAACATATTGACAGTATCAACTCCCACAAGATGCTAGTATGCAGCAGCCATTGGAAACTGAATATCTACAATCGGCTAATCTGTCTCTCTTTGAGAATGAATTAAAAACACTTCTCTATTTCAAGCAAAGCTTTTGTTTCTTCACTTTTCCACATGTATCCTCTATCCTCCATTCTCTTTCTTTTCCTGACCTCTGCTCCCATTTTCCACATGCTCACTCTCTATCCGCACTGAACACAATAAATACATTTCCCAAAGATTCTAAAATCATCTGCAACAAATTGACATCATGAGCACATACTTTACAGTACACACACCCTACAGACACGCACATACACACACACCCTACAGACACGCACATACACACATACACACACACCCTACACACACGCACATACACACACCCTACAGACACGCACGCACATACACACACCCTACACACACGCACATACACACACCCTACAGACACGCACATACACACAAACCCTACAGACACGCACATACACACACCCTACACACACGCACATACACACACCCTACAGACACGCACATACACACATACACACACACCCTACACACACGCACATACACACACCCTACAGACACGCACATACACACATACACACACACCCTACACACACGCACATACACACACCCTACAGACACGCACATACACACACCCTACACACACGCACATACACACACCCTACACACACGCACATACACACACCCTACACACACGCACATACACACACCCTACAGACACGCACATACACACACCCTACACACACGCACATACACACACCCTACAGACACGCACATACACACACACCCTACAGACACGCACATACACACATACACACACACCCTACACACACGCACATACACACACCCTACAGACACGCACGCACATACACACACCCTACACACACGCACATACACACACCCTACAGACACGCACATACACACAAACCCTACAGACACGCACATACACACACCCTACACACACGCACATACACACACCCTACAGACACGCACATACACACACACACACACACACCCTACACACACGCACACACACACACCCTACAGACACGCACGCACATACACACACCCTACACACACGCACATACACACACCCTACAGACACGCACATACACACACCCTACAGACACGCACATACACACACCCTACAGACACGCACATACACACACCCTACAGACACGCACATACACACAACCTACACACACATACACACACCCTACACACACGCACATACACACACCCTACAGACACGCACATACACACACCCTACACACACGCACATACACACACCCTACAGACACGCACATACACACACCCTACACACACATACACACACCCTACACACACGCACATACACACACCCTACAGACACGCACATACACACACCCACACACACACACGCACATACACACACCCTACACACACGCACATACACACACCCTACAGACACGCACATACACACACACACACATACACACACCCTACAGACACGCACATACACACACCCTACAGACACGCACATACACACACCCTACACACACATACACACACCCTACAGACACGCACATACACACACCCTACAGACACGCACATACACACACATACACACACCCTACAGACACGCACATACACATACACACACACCCTACACACACGCACATACACACACATACACACACCCTACAGACACGCACATACACACATACACACACACCCTACACACACGCACATACACACACATACACACACACCCTACAGACACGCACATACACACATACACACACACCCACATACACACACCCTACAGACACGCACATACACACACCCTACAGACACGCACATACACACACCCTACACACACATACACACACCCTACAGACACGCACATACACACACCCTACAGACACGCACATACACACATACACACACACCCTACACACACGCACATACACACACCCTACAGACACGCACATACACACACACACACTACAGACACGCACATACACACACCCTACAGACACGCACATACACACACCCTACACACACGCACATACACACACCCTACACACACGCACATACACACACCCTACACACACGCACATACACACACCCTACAGACACGCACATACACACACCCTACACACACGCACATACACACACCCTACAGACACGCACATACACACACCCTACAGACACGCACATACACGCACATACACACACACCCTACAGACACGCACATACACACACCCTACAGACACGCACGCACACACACACCCTACAGACACGCACATACACACACCCTACAGACACGCACATACACACACCCTACAGACACACATACACACACCCTACACACACGCACATACACACACCCTACAGACAGCACATACACACATACAGACACACACACCCTACACACACGCACATACACACACCCTACAGACACGCACATACACACACCCTACACACACGCACATACACACACCCTACAGACACGCACATACACACACCCTACAGACACGCACATACACACACCCTACACACACGCACATACACACACCCTACAGACACGCACATACACACACCCTACACACACACATACACACACCCTACACACACGCACATACACACACCCTACAGACACGCACATACACACACCCTACACACACGCACATACACACACCCTACAGACACGCACATACACACACCCTACAGACACGCACATACACACACCCTACACACACGCACATACACACACCCTACAGACACGCACATACACACACCCACAGACACGCACATACACACCCTACACACGCACATACACACACCCTACAGACACGCACATACACACACCCTACAGACACGCACATACACACACCCTACAGACACGCACATACACACACCCTACAGACACACATACACACACCCTACAGACACGCACATACACACACTACAGACACCACATACACACACCCTACAGACACGCACATACACACACCCTACAGACACGCACATACACACACCCTACAGACACACATACACACACACACTACCTACACACACATACACACGCACATACACACACATACACACACACCCTACAGACACGCACATACACACACCCTACACACACGCACATACACACACCCTACAGACACACATACACACACCCTACAGACACGCACATACACACACCCTACACACACGCACATACACACACCCTACAGACACGCACATACACACACCCTACAGACACGCACATACACACACCCTACACACACGCACATACACACACCCTACAGACACGCACATACACACACCCTACAGACACGCACATACACACACCCTACAGACACGCACATACACACACCCTACAGACACGCACATACACACACCCTACAGACACGCACATACACACACCCTACAGACACGCACATACACACACCCTACAGACACGCACATACACACACCCTACAGACACGCACATACACACATACACACACGCACCTACACACACGCACAGACACGCACATACACACACACCCTACAGACACGCACATACACACACCCTACACACACACGCACATACACACACCCTACAGACACGCACATACACACACCCTACAGACACGCACATACACACACCCTACACACACGCACATACACACACCCTACAGACACGCACATACACACACCCTACAGACACGCACATACACACACCCTACACACACACATACACACACCCTACAGACACGCACATACACACACCCTAGAGACACGCACATACACACACCCTACAGACACGCACATACACACACCCTACAGACACGCACATACACACACCCTACAGACACGCACATACACACACCCTACAGACATGCACATACACACACCCTACAGACACACATACACACACCCTACAGACACGCACATACACACACCCTACAGACACGCACATACACACACCCTACAGACACGCACATACACACACCCTACAGACACGCACATACACACACCCTACAGACACGCACATACACACACCCTACAGACACGCACATACACACACCCTACACACACACATACACACACCCTACAGACACGCACATACACACACCCTACAGACACGCACATACACACACCCTACAGACACGCACATACACACACCCTACAGACACGCACATACACACACCCTACAGACACGCACATACACACACCCTACACACACACATACACACACCCTACACACACGCACATACACACACCTACACACACGCACATACACACACCCTACAGACACGCACATACACACACCCTACACACACGCACATACACACACCCTACACACACGCACATACACACACCCTACACACACACACATACACACACCCTACACACACGCACATACACACACCCTACACACACGCACATACACACACCCTACAGACACGCACATACACACACCCTACACACACGCACATACACACACCCTACAGACACGCACATACACACACCCTACACACACGCACACACACACCCTACACACACACACATACACACACCCTACACACACGCACATACACACACCCTACAGACACGCACATACACACACCCTACAGACACGCACATACACACACCCTACAGACACGCACATACACACACCCTACAGACACGCACATACACACACCCTACAGACACGCACATACACACACCCTACAGACACGCACATACACACACCCTACAGACACACATACACACACCCTACAGACACGCACATACACACACCCTACAGACACGCACATACACACACCCTACACACACGCACATACACACACCCTACACACACATACACACACCCTACAGACACGCACATACACACACCCTACAGACACGCACATACACACACCCTACAGACACACACATACACACACCCTACACACACGCACATACACACACCCTACAGACACGCACATACACACACCCTACAGACACGCACATACACACACCCTACAGACACATACACACACCCTACAGACACGCACATACACACACCCTACAGACACGCACATACACACACCCTACAGACACGCACATACACACACCCTACAGACACGCACATACACACACCCTACAGACACGCACATACACACACCCTACAGACACGCACATACACACACCCTACAGACACGCACATACACACACCCTACACACACGCACATACACACACCCTACAGACACGCACATACACACACCCTACACAGACACGCACATACACACACCCTACAGACACGCACATACACACACCCTACAGACACGCACATACACATACACACACGCACATACACACACACACATACACACACCCTACACACACGCACATACACACACCCTACAGACACACACATACACACACCCTACACACACGCACATACACACACCCTACACACACGCACATACACACACCCTACAGACACGCACATACACACACCCTACAGACACGCACATACACACACCCTACAGACACGCACATACACACACCCTACAGACACGCACATACACACACCCTACACACACGCACATACACACACCCTACACACACGCACATACACACACCCTACAGACACGCACATACACACACCCTACAGACACGCACATACACACACCCTACAGACACGCACATACACACACCCTACAGACACGCACATACACACACCCTACAGACACGCACATACACACACCCTACAGACACGCACATACACACACCCTACAGACACGCACATACACACACCCTACAGACACGCACATACACACACCCTACAGACACGCACATACACACACCCTACACACACGCACATACACACACCCTACAGACACGCACATACACACACCCTACAGACACGCACATACACACACCCTACAGACACGCACATACACACACCCTACAGACACGCACATACACACACCCTACAGACACGCACATACACACACCCTACAGACACGCACATACACACACCCTACAGACACGCACATACACACACCCTACAGACACGCACATACACACACCCTACACACACACATACACACACCCTACACACACGCACATACACACACCCTACAGACACGCACATACACACACCCTACACACACGCACATACACACACCCTACACACACGCACATACACACACCCTACAGACACGCACATACACACACCCTACACACACGCACACACACACCCTACACACACACACATACACACACCCTACACACACGCACATACACACACCCTACACACACGCACATACACACACCCTACAGACACGCACATACACACACCCTACACACACGCACATACACACACCCTACAGACACGCACATACACACACCCTACACACACGCACATACACACACCCTACAGACACGCACATACACACACCCTACAGACACGCACATACACACACCCTACAGACACACACATACACACACCCTACACACACGCACATACACACACCCTACAGACACGCACATACACACACCCTACAGACACGCACATACACACACCCTACAGACACGCACATACACACACCCTACAGACACGCACATACACACACCCTACAGACACGCACATACACACACCCTACACACACGCACATACACACACCCTACAGACACGCACATACACACACCCTACAGACACGCACATACACACACCCTACACACACGCACATACACACACCCTACAGACACGCACATACACACACCCTACACACACGCACATACACACACCCTACACACACGCACATACACACACCCTACAGACACGCACATACACACACCCTACAGACACGCACATACACACACCCTACAGACACGCACATACACACACCCTACAGACACGCACATACACACACCCTACACACACGCACATACACACACCCTACAGACACACACATACACACACCCTACAGACACGCACATACACACACCCTACACACACGCACATACACACACCCTACACACACGCACATACACACAACCTACACACACGCACATACACACACCCTACAGACACGCACATACACACACCCTACACGACACGCACATACACACACCCTACACACACGCACATACACACACCCTACAGACACGCACATACACACACCCTACAGACACGCACATACACACACCCTACACACACGCACATACACACACCCTACAGACACGCACATACACACACCCTACACACACACATACACACACCCTACAGACACGCACATACACACACCCTAGAGACACGCACATACACACACCCTACAGACACGCACATACACACACACCCTACACACACGCACATACACACACCCTACAGACACGCACATACACACACCCTACAGACACGCACATACACACACCCTACACACGCACATACACACACCCTACAGACACGCACATACACACACCCTACAGACACGCACATACACACACCCTACAGACACGCACATACACACACCCTACAGACACGCACATACACACACCCTACAGACACGCACATACACACACCCTACAGACACGCACATACACACACCCTACAGACACGCACATACACACACCCTACAGACATGCACATACACACACCCTACAGACACGCACATACACACACCCTACACACACGCACATACACACACCCTACAGACACGCACATACACACACCCTACACACACACACATACACACACCCTACACACACGCACATACACACACCCTACAGACACACATACACACACCCTACACACACGCACATACACACACCCTACAGACACGCACATACACACACCCTACAGACACGCACATACACACACCCTACACACACGCACATACACACACCCTACAGACACGCACATACACACACCCTACAGACACGCACATACACACACCCTACACACACGCACATACACACACCCTACACACACGCACATACACACACCCACAGACACGCACATACACACACCCTACACACACGCACATACACACACCCTACACACACACACATACACACACCCTACACACACGCACATACACACACCCTACACACACGCACATACACACACCCTACACACACGCACATACACACACCCTACACACACGCACATACACACACCCTACAGACACGCACATACACACACCCTACAGACACGCACATACACACACCCTACAGACACACACACCCTACACACACATACACACACCCTACACACACGCACATACACACACCCTACAGACACGCACATACACACACCCTACAGACACGCACATACACACACCCTACAGACACGCACATACACACACCCTACAGACACGCACATACACACACCCTACAGACACGCACATACACACACCCTACAGACACGCACATACACACACCCTACAGACACGCACATACACACACCCTACAGACACGCACATACACACACCCTACAGACACGCACATACACACACCCTACAGACACGCACATACACACACCCTACACACACGCACATACACACACCCTACAGACACGCACATACACACACCCTACAGACACGCACACACACGCACATGCACACACCCTACAGACACGCACATACACACACCCTACAGACACGCACATACACACACCCTACAGACACGCACATACACACACCCTACAGACACGCACATACACACACCCTACACACACGCACATACACACACCCTACAGACACGCACATACACACACCCTACAGACACGCACATACACACACCCTACACACACGCACATACACACACCCTACACACACGCACATACACACACCCTACACACACGCACATACACACACCCTACACACACGCACATACACACACCCTACAGACACGCACATACACACACCCTACAGACACGCACATACACACACCCTACAGACACGCACATACACACACCCTACACACACGCACATACACACACCCTACAGACACGCACATACACACACCCTACACACACATACACACACCCTACAGACACGCACATACACACACCCTACAGACACGCACATACACACACCCTACAGACACGCACATACACACACCCTACACACACGCACATACACACACCCTACAGACACGCACATACACACACCCTACAGACACGCACATACACACACCCTACACAAACACACACATACAGACACGCACATACACACACCCTACAGACACGCACATACACACACCCTACAGACACGCACATACACACACCCTACACAGACACACATACACACACCCTACACACACGCACATACACACACCCTACAGACACGCACATACACACACCCTACAGACACGCACACACACACACACCCTACACACACGCACATACACACACCCTACACACACGCACATACACACACCCTACAGACACGCACATACACACACCCTACACACACGCACATACACACACCCTACACACACGCACATACACACACCCTACACACACGCACATACACACACCCTACAGACACGCACATACACACACCCTACAGACACGCACATACACACACCCTACAGACACGCACACACACATACACACACCCTACACACACGCACATACACACACACCCTACAGACACGCACATACACACACCCTACAGACACGCACATACACACACCCTACACACACGCACATACACACACCCTACACACACGCACATACACACACCCTACAGACACGCACATACACACACCCTACACACACGCACATACACACACCCTACACACACGCACATACACACACCCTACACACACGCACATACACACACCCTACACACACACATACACACACCCTACACACACGCACATACACACACCCTACACACACGCACATACACACACCCTACAGACACGCACATACACACACCCTACACACACGCACATACACACACCCTACAGACACGCACATACACACACCCTACACACACGCACATACACACACCCTACACACACACACATACACACACCCTACACACACGCACATACACACACCCTACAGACACGCACATACACACACCCTACAGACACGCACATACACACACCCTACAGACACGCACATACACACACCCTACAGACACGCACATACACACACCCTACAGACACGCACATACACACACCCTACACACACGCACATACACACACCCTACAGACACGCACATACACACACCCTACAGACACGCACATACACACACCCTACACACACGCACATACACACACCCTACACACACGCACATACACACACCCTACACACACGCACATACACACACCCTACACACACGCACATACACACACCCTACAGACACGCACATACACACACCCTACAGACACGCACATACACACACCCTACAGACACGCACATACACACACCCTACAGACACGCACATACACACACCCTACAGACACGCACATACACACACCCTACAGACACGCACATACACACACCCTACAGACACGCACATACACACACCCTACAGACACGCACATACACACACCCTACAGACACGCACATACACACACCCTACAGACACGCACATACACACACCCTACAGACACGCACATACACACACCCTACAGACACGCACATACACACACCCTACAGACACGCACATACACACACCCTACAGACACGCACATACACACACCCTACAGACACGCACATACACACACCCTACACACACACACACCCTACAGACACACATACACACACCCAGACACGCACATACACACACCCTACAGACACGCACATACACACACCCTACAGACACGCACATACACACACCCTACAGACACGCACATACACACACCCTACAGACACGCACATACACACACCCTACAGACACATGCACATACACACACCCTACAGACACGCACATACACACACCCTACAGACACGCACATACACACACCCTACACACACGCACATACACACACCCTACACACACGCACATACACACACCCTACACACACGCACATACACACACATACCACACCCTACACACACACATACACACACCCTACACACACGCACATACACACACCCTACAGACACGCACATACACACACACACACCCTACACACACGCACACACACACCCTACACACACCACATACACACACGCACATACACACACCCTACAGACACGCACATACACACACCCTACAGACACGCACATACACACACCCTACAGACACACATACACACACCCTACACACACGCACATACACACACCCTACACACACGCACATACACACACCCACAGACACGCACATACACACACGCACATACACACACCCTACACACACGCACATACACACACCCTACAGACACGCACATACACACACCCTACACACACGCACATACACACACCCTACACACACGCACATACACACACCCTACACACACGCACATACACACACCCTACAGACACACACATACACACACCCTACACACACGCACATACACACACACCCTACACACACGCACATACACACACCCTACAGACACGCACATACACACACCCTACACACACGCACATACACACACCCTACAGACACGCACATACACACACCCTACACACACGCACATACACACACCCTACACACACACACATACACACACCCACACACACGCACATACACACACCCTACAGACACGCACATACACACACCCTACAGACACGCACATACACACACCCTACAGACACGCACATACACACACCCTACAGACACGCACATACACACACCCTACAGACACGCACATACACACACCCTACAGACACGCACATACACACACCCTACAGACACGCACATACACACACCCTACAGACACGCACATACACACACCCTACACACACGCACATACACACACCCTACACACACGCACATACACACACCCTACACACACGCACATACACACACCCTACACACACGCACATACACACACCCTACAGACACGCACATACACACACCCTACAGACACGCACATACACACACCCTACAGACACGCACATACACACACCCTACAGACACGCACATACACACACACACCCTCATACACACACCCTACAGACACACATACACACACCCTACAGACACGCAAATACACACACCCTACACACACGCACATACACACACCCTACAGACACGCACATACACACACCCTAGAGACACGCACATACACACACCCTACAGACACGCACATACACACACCCTACACACACGCACATACACACACCCTACAGACACGCACATACACACACCCTACAGACACGCACATACACACACCCTACACACACATACACACACCCTACAGACACGCACATACACACACCCTAGAGACACGCACATACACACACCCTACAGACACGCACATACACACACCCTACAGACACGCACATACACACACCCTACAGACACGCACATACACACACCCTACAGACACGCACATACACACACCCTACAGACACACATACACACACCCTACAGACACGCACATACACACACCCTACAGACATGCACATACACACACCCAACAGACACATACACACACCCTACAGACACGCACATACACACCCTACAGACACGCACATACACACACACCCTACAGACACGCACATACACACACCCTACAGACACACACATACACACACCCTACAGACACGCACATACACACACCCTACAGACACGCACATACACACACCCTACAGACATGCACATACACACACCCTACACACACATACACACACCCTACAGACACGCACATACACACACCCTACAGACACGCACATACACACACCCTACAGACACGCACATACACACACCCTACAGACACGCACATACACACACCCTACAGACATGCACATACACACACCCTACACACACATACACACACCCTACAGACACGCACATACACACACCCTAGAGACACGCACATACACACACCCTACAGACACGCACATACACACACACCCTACAGACACGCACATACACACACCCTACAGACACGCACATACACACACCCTACAGACACGCACATACACACACCCTACAGACACATACACACACCCTACAGACACGCACATACACACACCCTACAGACATGCACATACACACACCCAACAGACACATACACACACCCTACAGACACGCACATACACACACCCTACAGACACGCACATACACACACCCTACAGACACGCACATACACACACCCTACAGACACACACATACACACACCCTACACACACGCACATACACACACCCTACACACACGCACATACACACACCCTACAGACACGCACATACACACACCCTACACACACGCACATACACACACCCTACACACACGCACATACACACACCCTACACACACGCACACACACATACACACACCCTACACACACGCACATACACACACCCTACAGACACGCACATACACACACCCTACACACACGCACATACACACACCCTACAGACACGCACATACACACACCCTACAGACACGCACATACACACACCCTACACACACGCACATACACACACCCTACACACACGCACATACACACACCCTACAGACACGCACATACACACACCCTACAGACACGCACATACACACACCCTACAGACACACATACACACACCCTACAGACACGCACATACACACACCCTACAGACACGCACATACACACACCCTACAGACACGCACATACACACACCCTACAGACACATACACACACCCTACAGACACGCACATACACACACCCTACAGACACGCACATACACACACCCTACACACACGCACATACACACACCCTACAGACACACATACACACACCCTACAGACACGCACATACACACACCCTACAGACATGCACATACACACACCCTACAGACACGCACATACACACACCCTACAGACACGCACATACACACACCCTACAGACACGCACATACACACACCCTACAGACACGCACATACACACACCCTACAGACACACATACACACACCCTACAGACACGCACATACACACACCCTACAGACACGCACATACACACACCCTACAGACACGCACATACACACACCCTACAGACACGCACACACGCACATACACACACCCTACACACACGCACATACACACACCCTACAGACACGCACATACACACACCCTACACACACGCACATACACACACCCTACACACACGCACATACACACACCCTACAGACACGCACATACACACACCCTACACA
>NC_056455.1:14592601-14607601 GCF_018296145.1 Oncorhynchus tshawytscha | reverse complement strand
GAGAGGGAGGGAGAGAGAGAGAGAAGTCAGGGAGAGGGAGGGAGAGAGGGAGAGAAGGCAGGGAGAGGGAGGGAGAGAAGGCAAGGAGAGGGAGGGAGAGAGGGAGAGAAGGCAGGGAGAGGGAGGGAGAGAGGGAGAGAAGGCAGGGAGGGAGGGAGGGAGAGAAGGCAAGGAGAGGGAGGGAGAGAGGGAGAGAAGGCAGGGAGAGGGAGGGAGAGAGGGAGAGAAGGCAGGGAGAGGGAGGGAGAGAGGGAGAGAAGGCCGGGAGAGGCAGGGAGAGGGAGGGAGAGAAGTCAGGGAGAGGGAGGGAGAGAGAGAGAGAAGTCAGGGAGAGGGAGGGAGAGAGGGAGAGAAGGCAGGGAGAGGGAGGGAGAGAGAGAAGGAGAGAAGGCCGGGAGAGGCAGGGAGAGGGAGGGAGAGAGGGAGAGAAGGCAGGGGAGAGAGGGAGAGAAGTCAGGGAGAGGGAGGGAGAGAGGGTGAGAAGGCAGGGAGAGGGAGGGAGAGAAGGAGAGAAGGCAGGGAGAGGGAGGGAGAGAGGGAGAGAAGGCAGGGAGAGGGAGGGAGAGAGGGAGAGAAGGCAGGGAGAGGAGGGAGAGAGGGAGAAGAAGGCAGGGAGAGGGAGAGAAGGAGGGAGAGAAGGCAGGGAGAGGGAGAGAGAGGGAGAGAAGGCAGGGAGAGGGAGGGAGAGAAGGCAAGGAGAGGGAGGGAGAGAGGGAGAGAAGGCAGGGAGAGGGAGGGAGAGAGGGAGAGAAGGCAGGGAGAGGGAGGGGAGGGAGAGAAGGCAAGGAGAGGGAGGGAGAGAGGGAGAGAAGGCAGGGAGAGGGAGGGAGAGAGGGAGAGAAGGCAGGGAGAGGGAGAAGGAGGGAGAGGGAGGAGAGAGGGAGAAGGCAGGGAGAGGGGAGGGAGAGAGAGGGAGAGAAGGCAAGGAGAGGGAGGGAGAGAGGGAGAGAAGGCAGGGAGAGGGAGGGAGAGAGGGAGAGAAGGCAGGGAGAGGGAGGGAGAGAAGGCAAGGAGAGGGAGGGAGAGAGGGAGAGAAGGCAGGGAGAGGGAGGGAGAGAGGGAGAGAAGGCAGGGAGAGGGAGGGAGAGAGGGAGAGAAGGCCGGGAGAGGCAGGGAGAGGGAGGGAGAGAAGTCAGGGAGAGGGAGGGAGAGAGAGAGAGAAGTCAGGGAGAGGGAGGGAGAGAGGGAGAGAAGGCAGGGAGAGGGAGGGAGAGAGGGAGAGAAGGCAGGGAGAGGGAGGGAGAGGGAGGGAGAGAGGGAGAGAAGGAGGGAGAGAGGGAGAGAAGTCAGGGAGAGGGAGGAGAGAGGGAGAGGCAGGGAGAGGGAGGGAGAGAAGGAGAGAAGGCAGGGGAGGGAGGGAGGGAGAGAGGGAGAGAAGTCAGGGAGAGGGAGGGAGAGAGGGAGAGAAGGCAGGGAGAGGGAGGGAGAGAGGGAGAGAAGGCAGGGAGAGGGAGGGAGAGAGGGAGAGAAGGCAGGGAGAGGGAGGGAGAGAGGGAGAGAAGGCAAGGAGAGGGAGGGAGAGAGGGAGAGAAGGCAGGGAGAGGGAGGGGAGAGGGAGAGAAGGCAGGGAGAGGGAGGGAGAGAGGGAGAGAAGGCAGGAGGGAGGGAGAGGAGAGAAGGCAAGGAGAGGGAGGGAGAGAGGGAGAGAAGGCAGGAGAGGGAGGGAGAGAGGGAGAGAAGGCAGGGAGAGGGAGGGGAGAGGGGAGGGAGAGAGGGAGAGAAGGCAGGGAGAGGGAGGGAGAGAGGGAGAGAAGGCAGGGAGAGGGAGGGAGAGAGGGAGAGAAGTCAGGGAGAGGGAGGGAGAGAGGGAGAGAAGGCAGGGAGAGGGAGGGAGAGAGGGAGAGAAGGCAGGGAGAGGGAGGGAGAGAGGGAGAGAAGTCAGGGAGAGGGAGGGAGAGAGGGAGAGAAGGCAGGGAGAGGGAGGGAGAGAGGGAGAGAAGTCAGGGAGAGGGAGGGAGAGAGGGAGAGAAGGCAGGAGAGAGGGAGGGAGAGAGGGAGAGAAGTCAGGGAGAGGGAGGGAGAGAGGAGAGAAGGCAGGGAGAGGGAGGGAGAGAGGGAGAGAAGGCCAGGGAGAGGCAGGGGAGAGGGAGGGAGAGAGGGAGAGAAGGCAGGGAGAGGAGGGAGAGGGAGGAGAGGAGAGGGGAGGGAGGGAGAGGGAGAGAAGGCAGGGGAGGGGAGGGAGAGAGGGAGAAGTCAGGGAGAGGGAGGGAGAGAGGGAGAGAAGGCAGGGAGAGGGAGGGAGAGAGAAGGGAGAGAAGGCAGGGAGAGGGAGGGGAGGGAGAGAAGTCAGGGAGAGGGAGGGAGAGAGAGAGAAGGCAGGGAGAGGGAGGGAGAGAGGGAGAGAAGGCAGGGAGAGGGAGGGAGAGCGGGAGAGAAGGCAGGGAGAGGGAGGGAGAGAGAGAGAGAAGTCAGGAGAGGGAGGGAGAGAGGGAGAGAAGGCAGGGAGAGGGAGGGAGAGGGAGAGAGGTCAGGGAGAGGGAGGGAGAGAGGGAGAGAAGGCAGGGAGAGGGAGGGAGAGAGGGAGAGAAGGCAGGGAGAGGGAGGGAGAGAAGGCAAGGAGAGGGAGGGAGAGAGGGGAGAGAAGGCAGGGAGAGGGAGGGAGAGAGGGAGAGAAGGCAGGGAGAGGGAGGGAGAGAGGGAGAGAAGGCCGGGAGAGGCAGGGAGAGAAGGAGGGAGAGAAGTCAGGGAGAGGGAGGGAGAGAGGGAGAGAAGGCAGGGAGAGGGAGGGAGAGAGGGAGAGAAGTCAGGGAGAGGGAGGGAGAGAGGGAGAGAAGGGAGAGGAGGGAGAGGGGAGGGAGAGAGAAGTCAGGGAGAGGGAGGGAGAGAGAGAGAGAAGTCAGGAGAGGGAGGGAGAGAGGGAGAAGGCAGGGAGGGAGGGAGGGAGAGAAGGCAAGGAGAGGGAGGGAGAGAGGGAGAGAAGGCAGGGAGAGGGAGGGAGAGAGGGAGAGAAGTCAGGGAGAGGGAGGGAGGGAGGGAGAGAAGGCAGGGAGAGGGAGGGAGAGAGGGAGAGAAGGCAGGGAGAGGGAGGGAGAGAGGGAGAGAAGGCAGGGAGAGGGAGGGAGAGAGGGAGAGAAGGCAGGGAGAGGCAGGGAGAGGGAGGGAGAGAAGTCAGGGAGAGGGAGGGAGAGAGAGAGAGAAGTCAGGGAGAGGGAGGGAGAGAGGGAGAGAAGGCAGGGAGAGGGAGGGAGAGAGGGGGAGAGGAGGGAGAGGCAGGGAGAGGGAGGGAGAGAGGGAGAGAAGGCAGGGAGAGGGAGGGAGAGAGAGAGAAGTCAGGAGAGGGAGGGAGAGAGGGAGAGAAGGCAGGGAGAGGGAGGGAGAGAGGAGAGAAGGCAGGGAGAGGGAGGGAGAGAGGGAGAGAAGGCGGGAGAGGAGGGAGGGAGGGAGAGAAGCAGGGAGGGAGGGAGGAGAGAGAGAAGTCAGGGAGAGGGAGGGAGAGAGGGAGAGAAGGCAGGGAGAGGGAGGGAGAGAGGGAGAGAAGGCAGGGAGAGGGAGGGAGAGAAGGCAAGGAGAGGGAGGGAGAGAGGGAGAGAAGGCAGGGAGAGGGAGGGAGAGAGGGAGAGAAGGCAGGGAGAGGGAGGGAGAGAAGGCAAGGAGAGGGAGGGAGAGAGGGAGAGAAGGCAGGGAGAGGGAGGGAGAGAGGGAGAGAAGGCAGGGAGAGGGAGGGAGAGAGGGAGAGAAGGCCGGGAGAGGCAGGGAGAGGGAGGGAGAGAAGTCAGGGAGAGGGAGGAGAGAGAGAGAGAAGTCAGGGAGAGGGAGGGAGAGAGGGAGAGAAGGCAGGGAGAGGGAGGGAGAGAGGGAGAGAAGGCCGGGAGAGGCAGGGAGAGGGAGGAGAGAGGGAGAGAAGGCAGGGAGAGAGGGAGAGAAGTCAGGGAGAGGGAGGGAGAGAAGGCAGGGAGAGGGAGGGAGAGAAGGAGAGAAGGCAGGGAGAGGGAGGGAGGGAGAGAGGGAGAGAAGGCAGGGAGAGGGAGGGAGAGAGGGAGAGAAGGCAGGGAGAGAGAGGGAGAGAAGGCAGGGAGAGGGAGGGAGAGAGGGAGAGAAGGCAGGGAGAGGGAGGGAGAGAGGGAGAGAAGGCAAGGAGAGGGAGGGAGAGAGGGAGAGAAGGCAGGGAGAGGGAGGGAGAGAGGGAGAGAAGGCAGGGAGAGGGAGGGAGAGAGGGAGAGAAGGCAGGGAGAGGGAGGGAGAGAAGGCAAGGAGAGGGAGGGAGAGAGGGAGAGAAGGCAAGGAGAGGGAGGGAGAGAGGGAGAGAAGGCAAGGAGAGGGAGGGAGAGAGGGAGAGAAGGCAAGGAGAGGGAGGGAGAGAGGGAGAGAAGGCAGGGAGAGGGAGGGAGAGAGGGAGAGAAGTCAGGAGAGGGAGGGAGAGAGGGAGAGAAGGCAGGGAGAGGGAGGGAGAGAGGGAGAGAAGGCAGGGAGAGGGAGGGAGAGAGGGAGAGAAGTCAGGGAGAGGGAGGGAGAGAGGGAGAGAAGGCAGGGAGAGGGAGGGAGAGAGGGAGAGAAGTCAGGGAGAGGGAGGGAGAGAGGGAGAGAAGGCAGGGAGAGGGAGGGAGAGAGGGAGAGAAGTCAGGGAGAGGGAGGGAGAGAGGGAGAGAAGGCAGGGAGAGGGAGGGAGAGAGGGAGAGAAGGCCAGGAGAGGCAGGGAGAGGGAGGGAGAGAGGGAGAGAAGGCAGGGAGAGAGGGAGAGAAGGCAGGGAGAGGGAGGGAGAGAGGGAGAGAAGGCAGGGGGAGGGAGGGAGAGAGAGAGAGAAGTCAGGGAGAGGGAGGGAGAGAGGGAGAGAAGGCAGGGAGAGGGAGGGAGAGCGGGAGAGAAGGCAGGGAGAGGGAGGGAGAGAGAGAGAGAAGTCAGGGAGAGGGAGGGAGAGAGAGAGAAGGCAGGGAGAGGGAGGGAGAGAGGGAGAGAAGGCAGGGAGAGGGAGGGAGAGCGGGAGAGAAGGCAGGGAGAGGGAGGGAGAGAGAGAGAGAAGTCAGGGAGAGGGAGGGAGAGAGGGAGAGAAGGCAGGGAGAGGGAGGGAGAGAGGGAGAGAAGTCAGGGAGAGGGAGGGAGAGAGGGAGAGAAGGCAGGGAGAGGGAGGGAGAGAGGGAGAGAAGGCAGGGAGAGGGAGGGAGAGAAGGCAAGGAGAGGGAGGGAGAGAGGGAGAGAAGGCAGGGAGAGGGAGGGAGAGAGGGAGAGAAGGCAGGGAGAGGGAGGGAGAGAGGGAGAAAAGGCCGGGAGAGGCAGGGAGAGGGAGGGAGAGAAGGCAGGGAGAGGGAGGGAGAGAGAGAGAGAAGTCAGGGAGAGGGAGGGAGAGAGGGAGAGAAGGCAGGGAGAGGGAGGGAGAGAGGGAGAGAAGGCCGGGAGAGGGAGGGAGAGAGGGAGAGAAGGCCGGGAGAGGGAGGGAGAGAGGGAGAGAAGGCCGGGAGAGGGAGGGAGAGAGGGAGAGAAGGCCGGGAGAGGCAGGGAGAGGGAGGGAGAGAGGGAGAGAAGGCAGGGAGAGAGGGAGAGAAGTCAGGGAGAGGGAGGGAGAGAGGGAGAGAAGGCAGGGAGAGGGAGGGAGAGAAGGAGAGAAGGGAGGGAGAGAGGGAGAGAAGGCAGGGAGAGGGAGGGGAGAGAGGGAGAGAAGGCAGGGAGAGGGAGGGAGAGAAGGAGAGAAGTCAGGGAGAGGGAGGGAGAGAGGGAGAGAAGGCAGGGAGAGGGAGGGAGAGAAGGAGAGAAGGCAGGGAGAGGGAGGGAGAGAGGGGAGAGAAGGCAGGGAGAGGGAGGGAGAGAAGGAGAGAAGGCAGGGAGAGGGAGGGAGAGAGGGAGAGAAGGCAGGGAGAGGGAGGGAGAGAGGGAGAGAAGGCAGGGAGAGGGAGGGAGAGAGGGAGAGAAGGCAGGGAGAGGGAGGGAGAGAGGGAGAGAAGGCAGGGAGAGGGAGGGAGAGAGGGAGAGAAGGCAGGGAGAGGGAGGGAGAGAAGGCAGGGAGAGGGAGGGAGAGAGGGAGAGAAGGCATGGAGAGGGAGGGAGAGAGGGAGAGAAGGCAGGGAGAGGGAGGGAGAGAGGGAGAGATGGCAGGGAGAGGGAGGGAGAGAGGGAGAGAAGGCAGGGAGAGGGAGGGAGAGAAGGCAGGGAGAGGGAGGGAGAGAGGGAGAGAAGGCAGGGAGAGGGAGGGAGAGAGGGAGAGAAGGCAGGGAGAGGGAGGGAGAGAGGGAGAGAAGGCAGGGAGAGGGAGGGAGAGAAGGAGAGAAGTCAGGGAGAGGGAGGGAGAGAGGGAGAGAAGGCAGGGAGAGGGAGGGAGAGAAGGAGAGAAGGCAGGGAGAGGGAGGGAGAGAGGGAGAGAAGGCAGGGAGAGGGAGGGAGAGAAGGAGAGAAGGCAGGGAGAGGGAGGGAGAGAGGGAGAGAAGGCAGGGAGAGGGAGGGAGAGAGGGAGAGAAGGCAGGGAGAGGGAGGGAGAGAGGGAGAGAAGGCAGGGAGAGGGAGGGAGAGAGGGAGAGAAGGCAGGGAGAGGGAGGGAGAGAGGGAGAGAAGGCAGGGAGAGGGAGGGAGAGAAGGCAGGGAGAGGGAGGGAGAGAGGGAGAGAAGGCATGGAGAGGGAGGGAGAGAGGGAGAGAAGGCAGGGAGAGGGAGGGAGAGAGGGAGAGAAGGCAGGGAGAGGGAGGGAGAGAGGGAGAGAAGGCAGGGAGAGGGAGGGAGAGAAGGCAGGGAGAGGGAGGGAGAGAGGGAGAGAAGGCAGGGAGAGGGAGGGAGAGAGGGAGAGAAGGCAGGGAGAGGGAGGGAGAGAGGGAGAGAAGGCAGGGAGAGGGAGGGAGAGAAGGCAGGGAGAGGGAGGGAGAGAGGGAGAGAAGGCATGGAGAGGGAGGGAGAGAGGGAGAGAAGGCAGGGAGAGGGAGGGAGAGAAGGAGAGAAGGCAGGGTGAGAGAGGGAGAGAGGGAGAGAGGGAGAGAGGGAGAGAAGGCAGGGTGAGGGAGGGAGAGAGGGAGAGAAGGCAGGGAGAGAAGCAAGGGCAGGGGGGGGAGGAAGTTGAGTTTGCAAAAGGGATCAAATGAGACAAATGCTCATAACCTTGTGAGTGTACAGTACATTTGTCTTCCATCTATCTCTCTGCCCATCTTGCTCTCTGTCCCTTCAGATCCATCCTCGGTCTCCAATATCTCTAGCTCCCATCTGCTCCCCTTCCAGCTCCTCACGCTCTCACCATCTTCACTCAGTCTCTGTGTATCCATCCCTCACTCTCTTCTTCTGGTTCCTCCACCAGACCCTCACACCTTTTTCTCAATCTCGACCCATCCTTGTTTCAAATTCTCACGTTCTCTCAGTGTGCCTCCATCTCTCTTGGTCTTCGACCACACCTACAGCATCACTGCACAGTACGCAGCATCATCTGGATGTGTGTGCAACAAACGTTCAACCTTCACCTTCTGCTACCGTTTCTGTCAAGCCGTCTACACATACAGTTTGACGCGTACGTTCGATCAATCCAACCTATATGCACCCCTCCCAACGCACTGCAACTGCAAACTCAGCATTCCATTGGAAATGAATGAAATTCTGGCGTACCATTAGGAACTTCTTCCACACTCTACCATTATCTTGTTCTCTTTGTCTCTAACCATCTACTGTGAACTCCAAAAGTACTGGGGCCTTTCACTTGTACGCGTATTAAAGCAGTCAAAAGTCAAGTATTTGGTCCCATGACCACATCAAGCTTGTGACTCTATACGTTTGTTGGATGCATTTGTTGTTTGTTTTGGTTGTGTTTAAGATTATTTTGTGCCGAATTGAAATGAATGGTAAATAATGTATTGTGTAATTTTGGAGTCACTTTTATTGTAAATTAAGAATATAATATGTTTCTAAACAGTTCTACATTAATGTGGATTCTACCATGATTAAGGAATGAATTGTTAGTAATGATAAGTGAGAAAGTTACAGAGGCATAAATATCACACCCTGAAAAAATGCTAACATCCCCTGTTATTTTAATGGTGAGAGGTTAGCATGTCTTGGGGGTATGATATTTGTACTGGAGTTTAGAGCCAAAACAACAAAAAATGTGTCACTGTCCCAATACTGTCTCTCTGTCCTACTTAAAACCCCTCTCTTTATATCCATCTCTCTGACCTCCTTCCAGACCCTCACTCACTCCCTCTCTGACCTCCTTCCAGACCCTCACTCACTCCCTCTCTGTCCTCCTTCCAGACCCTCACTCACTCCCTCTCTGTCCTCCTTCCAGACCCTCACTCACTCCCTCTCTGTCCTCCTTCCAGACCCTCACTCACTCCCTCTCTGTCCTCCTTCCAGACCCTCACTCACTCCCTCTCTGTCTGACTGCCAAAGCGCCCCTTCGCTCAGCATCCGCCGTTACCCTTCTCTTGCTATCTCTTTGCCAGGTTCTCCATTTCTCTCTCAATCACTCTCTCCACAATGTTAATTCAAATTGGCTGGATTGGGAGGACAGCATTGTTCCAATAATGCCAAAAGCACTTACAAGAGCATAATCAATCTCTCTCTCGTTCTCTCCCTCTCTCTCTCCTCTAACTCTGTCATTACTGACTCAATCTGAACTCTTTTGATTTCATACTTTTTCCACCCCTTCTCATCTCTCCATTCCACCCAATTGTGTGAGCAATTATTTCTCCAGCTACCCACTACTTACTCTTTCAGTTCAACGTTTGCCCCATTTGCCCCAGTTCTCCATCCATCCTTCTGTCTATTCCTTTACACACATCCTCCTCTCATTCTCCTCTCTCTTTCAGAGCAACAGTTCTCACAGCTGCTGCTCTCTGCCTCATGACCTCTGCCCCCACTCCTCACCTCTAACCCACACACTTTATCTCTCCCTTTCTCTCTCTCTCTCTGATGTGTACACCTCTCAACTGACATCAGCTGCACTATCAGGTCGGAAGAGAAGGGTAGCGAAGGCAAGAGAGAGAGGCCGAGAGAGGGAGAGATATACTTCCAATTCATAGAGACAGGATGTGTTTCCGTGGTAACGTGGTTTCCATCGTAACGGTCTTGCTAAAGATGCCATTAGTGTGAACAAAAAAAAACACTTGTCGCAATGATGCACTTGTACGCATACAGTTTGCAAGCACACACACACACTCTTACCCACACACACACACACACAACCACCCCCTAACACACACTCACACACTCTTACCCACACACACACACACAACCACCCCTAACACACACTCACACACTCTTACCCACACACACACACAACCACCCCCTAACACACACACACACACACACTTACCCACACACACACACACACACACACACACAACCACCCCCTAACACAGACACACACACACTCTTACCCACACACACACACAACCACCCCTAACACACACACACTCTTACCCACACACACACACACACACACACACAACCACCCCCCCTAACACACACACACACACACACACTCTTACCCACACACACACACACACAACCACCCCCTAACACACACACACACTCTTACCCACACACACACACACTCTTACCCACACACACACACACACTTACCCACACACACACACACTCTTACCCACACACACAACAGACACACACTCTTACCCACACACACAACAGACACACAGCCACCCCTAACACACACACACACACACACACTCTTACCCACACACACAACAGACACACAACCACCCCTAACACACACACACACTCTTACCCACACACACAACAGACACACACTCTTACCCACACACACACACACACACTCTTACCCACACACACAACAGACACACACTCTTACCCACACACACACACACACACACTCTTACCCACACACACACACATACACACACTCTTACCCACACACACAACAGACACACAACCACCCCTAACACACACACACACACACACACACACTCTTACCCACACACACAACAGACACACAACCACCCCCTAACACACACACACACACACACACACACACACTCTTACCCACACACACAACAGACACACAACCACCCCTAACACACACACACACACACACACACACACACACTCTTACCCACACACAAAACAGACACACAACCACCCCTAACACACACACACACACACACACTCTTACCCACACACACAACAGACACACACTCTTACCCACACACACACACACACTCTTACCCACACACACACACACACACACTCTTACCCACACACACAACAGACACACAACCACCCCTAACACAAACACACACACACACACACACACACACACTCTTACCCACACACACAACAGACACACAACCACCCCCTAACACACATACACACACACTCTTACCCACACACACAACAGACACACAACCACCCCCTAAACACACACACACACACACACACACACACACACACACACACACACACACACTCTTACCCACACACACAACAGACACACAACCACCCCCTAACACACACACACTCTTACCCACACACACAACAGACACACAACCACCCCCTAACACACACACACACACACACTCTTACCCACACACACAACAGACACACAACCACCCCCTAACACACACACACACACACACTCTTACCCACACACACAACAGACACACAACCACCCCCTAACACACACACACACTCTTACCCACACACACAACAGACACACAACCACCCCCTAACACACACACACGCACACACTCTCTTACCCACACACACAACAGACACACAACCACCCCCTAACACACACACACACTCTTACCCACACACACAACAGACACACAACCACCCCCTAACACACACACACACACACACACTCTTACCCACACACACAACAGACACACAACCACCCCCTAACACACACACACACACTCTTACCCACACACACAACAGACACACAACCACCCCTAACACACACACACACACACACTCTTACCCACACACACACAACAGACACACAACCACCCCCTAACACACACACACAAACATGCACGCACACCGTCTAACCCACATACACACACACACACACATCTCACACACCTGAGGTCAATTCCAGTGCCATCTGTCTTTGACTGTTAGACAGTACTGTGTTCAAAGACTGTCTTCAACCACAGTATGCTGGAATGGCCAAACTGATCCTCAACTAACACTGTAGTCTGTCATCAAGACATCATTACATCCACAGGTGGAGGTAGGGAAAAGAATTGAACAAAAGCACAACGAAAGAAGTGAGAGAGGGATGAGAGAGAGAAATTGGGACATGGGAGGGGGGTCTGTTTTGTTGTGTCATGTCTTTCTGGTTTTCGTTCTTGTTTTGGTACACAGCGTTCTGTGTCTTGAGGGACATTTACATACTGTATTGTTTAAAAGCCTAAGTGCCTCATGCCAATAAAGTCTACTAAGCCTGTTTGACTGACTTTAGAATTGCAAATGCAAATCTCTCCCTCAGACAACTCAGACAACATGCGAAGACCAATACAAAGCATCTGTGGTGTGTGTGTGTGTGTGACTACATAATATACAGAATATATGCAATATGTCTGACTATAAGGGTTATAAGGGTTATTATTGTTGAGTATCTATGTCTTTGTGATATGTTGATTTGACATGTCTGAGACAGTCTGTGTGTACATACAGTACCAGTCAAAAGTCTGGTGCTCAGGATATGTGGGAACTCCTTCAAGACTGTTGGAAAAGCATTCCTCATGAAGCTGGTTGAGAGAATGCCAAGAGTGTGCAAAGTTGTGATTTTTATTTATTTTTATTTCACCTTTATTTAACCAGGTAGGCTAGTTGAGAACAAGTTCTCATTTACAACTGCGACCTGGTCAAGATAAAGCAAAGCAGTGTGAAAATAAACAACACAGAGTTACACATAAACAAACATATAGTCAATAACACAAGAGAAAAAGCAATGCACAGTGTGTGCAAATGTAGAATAGCAGGGAGGTCGGCAATAAAAAGGCCATAGAGGCAAAATAATTATAATTTAGCATTAACACTGGAGTAATAGATGTGCAGATGATGATGTGCAAGTAGAGATATTGGGGTGCAAAAGAGGATAAATAACAATATGGGGATGAGGTAGTTGAGTGTGCTATTTACAGATGGGCTGAGTACAGGTACAGTGATCGGTAAGCTGCTCTGACAGCTGATGCTTTGTCATCAAGGCAAAGGGTGGCTACTTTGAACAACTTTGAAGAATCTCAAATCTAAAATATATTTAGATTAGTTTAACACTTTTTTGGTTACTACATGATTCCATATGTTATTTCATAGGTTTTTGATGTCTTCACTATTATTCTACCTTGTAGAAAATAGTAAAAATAAAGGAATACCCTTGAATGAGTAGGTGTGTCCAGACGTTTGACTGGTACTGTACATCTGTCTGTATGTATATTGGTGTTTGTGTGTATGTGTGTGAGTGCTGGGCGGGGCTCTGTATGGAGACAGTTGTGGGTTCTGGTTATTTGTAGACGGACAGAGTGAGGAAGGTAGTGTTTGCTCTAATTGAGGAGAACAGGGAAAGGGCACCATTTACATTCATCACAGGAGCTCACTTTGTCTCAACTCAGAGAAGAGGAGAGAAGAAGGGGGAGTGAATGGAGAGATCTCTCTGTGTGATTTCACTGTTTTTCACAAACCTCATAACGAAACTATGATATTAACTGTGTTTCGTCGGTCTAGTGGGCTGTGGGCCAGAGGCAGGACTTTTGTCCCACCTGGTGTATGGCTGTTTCTTAGTCACTAACATGGGTCACTTGAGATGGAGATAGCCTCTGACACCTGAATAGATTGAATTGTCACCTGGAATCCGTGAGGTTTGTTTGTGTGTGTGTGTGTGTGTGTGTGTGTGTGTGTGTGTGTGTGTGTGTGTGCGTGCGTGTGTTATATGGGTTGGTGTTTCAGAGCATTACTGTGTGTGTGTGCTTTTGTTTCTTAGTGTGTGCACATGTGTGTCTCGCAGTGTGAAGCTTTTCCAGGGGCCAGCTTGGCACGCCACTGCTGGGTAATCGACTGAGCCCATCCTGTGGTCTTCACTCATGCCTTCTGTCTTTCACACCCCTTCCTCCGTCTTCCTCCATTGACAGAGAGCCTGTGATCTTTGTTCGACACAGGAGGCCGAAGGGCAGGACGGAACAAGGACAAACAAGAGGAGAAGAGAAGAGGAGCCAAAGGAAGGGGGAAAGATGGGAAAGAGAAGTGCAAGGCAAGTGAGAAAGAGGGTGGGTGTGGAAGCAAAAAAAGCAGGGATAAAAATGAACGCCCTGCGAAATTGAATGGGTGGATAACGGGTTGATAGTACGGAGAGAGGGAACGAAAAGAGAGAGTAGTGAGGGAGAAGACTCAGAGGAGAGCAAAGGATGACCAGGGCTGGTCAGAGGGTGGACATGGAGCAACATGGCCCTGATCCCCTCATGGCAAGGGCAGCAAGCCGGTGATAACACTGGGGCTCTGTGTGATTCAGAATCACTGAGTCATTCCACAGCCTATGAATAGATAGTGCCCATTGCCCGGCCTGCCACCTCAGACAGGGCAGAGGCTTTGGGAGATAAGGGTAATAAGGGCTCTGTCCAGAGGGAGGGGTGTGAGGGCGGGGGATGGGGGAGGCCAGGCCAACACCTGGGCATCTGGAGGACATCGGTCTGCCCCCGTGAGCTGCCAGGGTCCAGGCTGAGGCACTGCCATTACCATCCATAATGAGATAGAGAGAGGGGGGATGGAGACAATGAAAGGAGATGTGTAGGAGAAAGGACTTAAAGAGGAGGAGGATAGGAAGATGAGAGAGAGAGAGAGAGAGAGAGAGAGAGAGAGAGAGAGAGAGATAGAGATAGAGACACAGAGAGAGAGAGAGAGAGAGAGAGAGAGAGATGGGGAGAGAGAGACACAGAGAGAGGGGGAGAGAGAGAGACAGAGAGATAGAGAGACACAAAGAGAGAGAGAGAGAGAGAGAGAGAGAGAGAGAGGGGAGAGAGAGATGGGGAGAGAGACACAGAGAGAGAGAGACACACAGGGAGAGAGAGAGAGGGGGGAGATGGGGAGAGATGGACAGAGAGAGACAGAGAGAGAATGATAGAGAGACACAGAGAGAGAGACAGAGAGAGGGGGAGAGAGAGATGGGAGAGAGAAACACCGAAAGAGAGACAGAGAAAGGGGAGAGAGAGACAGAGAGAGGGGGAGAGAGAGACAGAGACAGAGACAGAGAAAGGGGGAGAGAGAGACAGATAGAGGGGGAGAGAGAGACAGAGAGAGGGGGAGAGAGAGAGATGGAGAGAGTGAGACACAGAGAGAGGGGGAGAGAGAGACAGACAGACGAAAAATGTCGAGAAAAGTTGCAGTTGAGTTTTAAAATGGTCCACATTCTAAATGGGCAGAGAGAGTCAGACTGGGGGAAATAGGACACGTATATTTAGGTCTCTCTCTCCTCCTGACTCTCTCTCTCCTCCTCTCTCTCCTCCTGACTCTCTCCTCCTGACTCTCTCTCTCCTCCTGACTCTCTCTCTCTCCTCCTGACTCTCTCTCTCCTCCTGACTCTCTCTCTCTCTCTCCCCTGACTCTCTCTCTCCTGACTCTCTCCTCCTCCTGACTCTCTCTCTCCTCCTGACTCTCTCTCTCCTCCTGACTCTCTCTCTCCTCCTGACTCTCTCTCTCTCCTCCTGACTCTCTCTCCTCCTGACTCTCTCTCTCTCCTCCTGACTCCCTCTCTCTCCTCCTGACTCTCTCTCTCCTCCTGACTCTCTCTCTTCTCCTGACTCTCTCTCTCCTCCTGACTCTCTCTCTCTCCTCCTGACTCTCTCTCTCCTCCTGACTCTCTCTCTCCTCCTCTCTCTCTCTCCTCCTGACTCTCTCTCTCCCCCTCACTCTCTTTGTGTCTCTCTGTCTCTCTCTCCCCCTCACTCTCTCTCCCCCTCACTCTGTCTTCTCTCCCCTTCTCTCTGTGTCTCTCTCTCCCCCTCACTCTCTCTCTCCCCCTCTCTCTGTATCTCTCTCTCCCCCTCACTCTCTCTCTCCCCCTCTCTCTCTCTCCCCCTCACTCTGTGTCTCTCTCTCCCCCTCACTCTGTCTCTCTCTCTCCC
>NC_056455.1:14460101-14587601 GCF_018296145.1 Oncorhynchus tshawytscha | reverse complement strand
TTGCTCAAGCTCAACCTGAGCTTCTGCAGCCACCTTTGGGAGCCCATCAAAGAACTGCTGTGTCACTGTTTTGTCCTCTTTGTACTCACACTTGTAGAGCTCAGCATAGAACTCTACTGCCCTCTTTCTAATTTCACTAGGGCTAGTGAGCTCTTGTCCAACAGATGATTTGAGACAATGAATAATTTTTCTTTGTCCATTCTTTTTCTCTAAACCAAAGAAAAATTTGGATGAGGCATCCATTTCAGATATTCCCTGAAATGTACTTCTCACCAGTGCCCCTGTGCTCTGATACCCAGCAGGTCTGCCAATGCAGTTTTTCTCCTCTTGAGGGCCTGAGTATGGCCTCGATCTCCTGTGGTCTCAACCAACGTCATGAGTTCCACTATTTCAAACTCTAGGGCTTTCATTGATCTGGTGATATCCTTGGTGACATTCCTCGTGTATTGATTACAAAATTGCTGAATCTGGATTTTCCCTATATCCCACCACTGTTGAATGGATACAAAACTGGCCTTTTGAGATCTCCATCTCTCCCAAAACAAACTGAAACAGTTCCTGAAGTGAGCATCACTCAATAAAGTTATATTAAAATGCCAGTATGCGCTTTTGGGTTTTACATCGTTAATGAACACCACCTCTGTTATTAAACAATGATCAGAAAATCCCACTGGAGTTATCACACTTGATTTACAAACTTGAGATTGATGCTCAAAAACATAAAACCTATCTAACCTGGCCATAGAGATGATGTTCTCTCTCACATGCGCCCAGGTGTACTGCCTTGTTCCTCCATGTTGACTCCGCCAAATATCACACAATTCATTTGTTACAATGAGGCGTTTTAAAAACATCCTTGAGGCTATATGAGGTTCTTGGTGATTTCTATCTAAATCACTAACTGTGCAGTTAAAATCCCCAGCAATAAACAAATAATCTTCTTTGTTACATTTCTCAATGGTATTTGATAATGTCTCTAAAAAACATACCCTCTCAACTGTCACCACTGGGGCATATACATTTATCAGACACATAGTGATGTTTTCATACCTTGCTCTAACTTTTAATAACCTCCCCTCAACTACCTCTTCAACCTCATATGACAACGGCAAAAACCCTTTTGAGAACAAGATAACCACACCCCCACTTTTTGAGTTTTTATGACTACACACCACTGTCCCCCCCACTCCTGTTGCCACATAACTTCATTTTCCAAATTACTATGCGTTTCTTGTAGAAAAATGATGTCACTTCCCTTTCCTCTAACTCATACACCATGGCTCTTTTTTTAACATCTCTTGCCCCATTTACGTTTAAAGAAGAAATCTTAAAACTGCTCATGGATAAAAAAAATATACAGAGGAAGATACAGCTACCACATCTCTTTACAGAGTTAAAACTGCAACTGAACTCTTTCATTTTCTTTAGAATTTACATCACTTATCACTCTCGTGACCACTTTCTTTAGTCTAGCAATTTCAGGGCTTTTCAAACTTCCCCCTGTAATTTTTGACATCAGAAACTTTGCTGATTCAATAAACAATTCACGTTCAGGGAAAAAATCAGTTACATTGTAATCCTGCATATATTTATTCCCTTTTGTCAACTTCAAAAATTGACGTATCCTCTCGATCCCATACATCCCTTCCACCCCATTTATCTCACTATATTGTTGTGACGTGTCAGATGACTCACTCTCACTATCCTCCCCAGAAGAATACTCCACCATCTCTACACCTTTTTCATCTTCAATTGATTTATCAAACTCTACCTTTCTCTTAGAATTAGACCCTTCACCACCCCTTAAATTCTTCCTTTTACTCCTAGGTATTTTGAAAACATCCGCTTCCTTTTCCCTTATTTCAATCTCCTCTTGACTTCCAATTTCATTTTCCAGCACCACCTCAGCGACGGCAGTCGCAATCTCACCTATTGTTTCCCCTCCCTCTTTGTTCTGATCTACCACAATTGCCCCCGTATCCACACTGCCTTCCTCTCCTGCTTTTCCAACCACATCTGCCCACCTTCTCTCTTCTCCTGCACCCGTAGTATTTTCAGCCCTTCGCGGTGGTGCGTTATTTGCACTCGCACTAAAACTATTACCAGGCTCAGCGCGCTCATTTTCGGGACAACTACGCACCAAATGCCCCTCTCTTCCACATCCAAAGCATTTCATTGATTCAGTAGATGCATAGAAGACATAATCAAATCCATCAATCTTAAAGCTAAACGCTAAATTCAGTTCATCTCCTTCCTTTTTAAAATCATATGCACTTGTCTCCTATGAGACACGACATGTTTCAACAACGGAGATTTGCATCCAAAAAGAACCTTCTTTATTGTAGATACTATTTGACCATGGCGAGATAACTCTCGCTCTAACACTTCATCTCTAACAAATGGTGGCACGTTAGAAAGCATAACTTTCTTCGCAGGATTCATAAGCGGAAATACCGGCGTCTGTGTTTCCCGCAACACAACACCCCTCTCAACTATTTTATTCACCTTTTCAATTGAATCTAAGAATATCACTACAGCGCTATTCATCCTTGAGGCTGATTTGATGCTATCATACCCAATGATAGCACCCACAGCCAAGCTACATTCTTCCACTGAACACCCGGCCGCAGCAGGAATCTTTACTCCATGCCTCCGACTAAGTTTTTCAAACTTTTCATTTCCACAGTGGCCATAGCAACCAGCTCCACCCGCTGGTTGTGCCCTCGCGAAAAACCAACCTCAAAGCAAAGATCCCACCACCCCTATACGTGCTTATTGATAGTTTAAACAAGATACCCTTAAAACAACTAAACTAATCAATATATATATATATATACATACCAACCCCCAATAGAGTGAAAAGAAATTCCATTCGCACTCACAATCACTCCTGCCTGACGACTCACTCCCAGCATGCACTCCCAGCATGCACTCCGACGAGAGAGAGAGAGAGAGAGAGAGAGAGAGAGAGAGAGAGAGAGAGAGAGAGAGAGAGAGAGGGAGGGAGGGAGGGAGGGAGAGAGAGAGAGAGAGGGAGAGGGAGAGAGAGAGAGAGAGAGAGAGAGAGAGAGAGAGAGAGAGGGGAGAGAGAGAGTAATGCAAGAGAAAGGCCATAATGTATTATGCCAGCCCAGGCGCAATTTAGATTTTGGCCACTAGATGGCAGCAGTGTATGTGCAAAGTTTTAGACTGATCCAATGAACCATTGCATTTCTGTTAAACCGTGTATCAAGACTGCCCAAATGTGCCTAATTGGTTTATTAATACATGTTCAAGTTCATAATTGTGCACTCTCCTCAAACAATAGCATGGTATTCTTTCACTGAAATAGCTACTGCAAATTGGACAGTGCAGTTAGATTAACAATGCAGTGCAAATCAAATATTTATGGTGTCACGCACGTCTTCTGTTGTTTGATTGTGCTGATAAATAATGTGTAGACCGTGATTCATATTGGATTAGATTCCTCGGGGGTCATTTGGTTACTTTTCTTGTTTGCATCTATTGCTGACGTTGTGATATTTAAATCCCAGCACCACTGTAGGTGAGGATGCGATATCTTTCATATTGAAGACTGGCCTGGCTGGCTGGTGTAGTCTAGATGAACTGCTGTTCCAGTGGGATGCCCCGAGGTGATAACCTACATCACCAGCTATTTGTCAAGCTATCAAGTTTACCTTGAAGACTTGTCAAGTAGCACATCTAGAAATATCTTCACAAGACTTGATATCATAAGAGGCTAATGATGATCACTAAATAGAGTGATTGGTATGTAAGCTAGATACTGTAGCAATATACAGTACCAGCAACTCTAGTCCATGGAAGAATGATCTATCCCAGACTGCTTCAATCTGCACACTTCCATCTCTCTTTCCTTCTCTCTCTCCATCTCTCTCTCCTTCTATCTTTCCTTCTATCTCTCTTTCCTTCTATCTCTCTCCTTCTATCTCTCTTTCCTTCTTTCCTTCTCTCCTCCATCTCTCTTTCCTTCTCTCTCTCCTTCCATCTCTCTCTCCTTCTATCTCTCTTTCCTTCTCTCTATCTCTTTCTCCTATCTCTCTCTCTTTCTCTCTCTCCTTATATCTCTCTTTCCTTCTCTCTATCTCTTTCTCCTTCCATCTCTCTCTCCTTCCATCTCTCTTTCCATCTCTCTCCTTCTATCTCTCTTTCCTTCTCGCACTCCATCTCTCCTTCCATCTCTCTCTCTCCTTCCGTCATGCAGTAATGCACTTGCTCCTCTCTCACTTATCTCTCACCCTTCTCTCTCTTCCATCTTATTCATTGATACAGATGTGAGTACAGCTTCCCTCTATCCATCTTTCTTTTCTCTCCGCCTCAACCATCTTTTCCCTCGTTCCTGGGTGACTCTGTCGGAGACCCACCAGCTGTCGCACCTTCCCTCTGTTCCTCTATAACAGCAGCCTTTGGTCCATCCGTCTATCCATCACCCATCCCTTGGTTTCAATTTCACAATACAAAAATGTATAGATATATATACTGTATATTTCACAGCACCCACTGTAGATACTACTCTGTGTACTACTTCAGCACCACACCAAAACCCACTGTAGACACTACTCTGTGTACTACTTCAGCACCACACCAAAACCCACTGTAGATACTACTCTGTGCACTACTTCAGCACCACACCAAAACCCACTGTAGATACTACTCTGTGCACTACTTCAGCACCACTCCTGTTTTCTATTCCAGACATCAGCTATAAAAATATCTTATTTCCCCTTGGCTCTCTGTCTCACTTATGATCCTGCTGTATAGGTAAGCAAAGGGTTGCCTTGCCAACTGCATCAGCGGCATTTGGCCTTGTATGAAAGATAGAGAAAGACGGAGGGAGAAAGAGGGAGAGAGAGAGAGAGACAGAGAGAGAGAGCGAGAGAGAGAGAGAGAGAGAGAGAGAGAGAAAGGGAAAGAGAGAGAGAGAGAAAGAGAGAGTCAGAGAGAGAGAACGAGACAGAGAGAGAGAGAGAGAGAGAGGGAAAGGGAAAGAGAGGGAGAGAGAGAGAGAGAGAGAGAGGGAAAGAGAGAGAGAGAGAGAGAGAGAGAGAGAGAGAGAGAGAGGGAGAGAGAGAGAGAGAGAAAGGGAAAGACAGAGAGAGAGAGACAAACATCTTCTTTTACATTTCCCTTTCCCCCATCTCGCTCTGTCAATTCTCCAAAGCTTATTATACTGAACAAAAATATAAACGCAACATGTAAAGTGTTGGTCCCATGTTTCATGAGCTGAAGTAAAAGATCCCTGAAATGTTCCATATGTACAAAAAGCTTAGTTCTCTAAAATTTTGGGGACAAATTTGTTTACATCCCTGTTAGTGAGCATTTCTCCTTTGCCGAGATAGTACATCCACCTGACAGGTGTAGCATATCAAGAAAAATGAGCAGGTTTGTCACACAACACAATGCCAGAGATGACTCAAGTTCTGAGGTTTTGAATGCTAATTTCTCTACCATAAGCCCGACTCCAACGCCGTTTTAGAGACTTTGATAGTACGCCCCACCGGCCTCACAACTGCAGACCAGGTGTAACCACGTCAGCCCAGGACCTCCACATCCAGCTTCTTCGCCTGCAGGATCATCTGAGACCAGACACCCGGACAGCTGAGGAAATTGAGGAGTATTTCTGTCTATAATAAAGCCCTTTTGTGAGGAAAAACTCATTCTGATTGGCTGTGCCTGGCCCCCCAGTGTGTGGGCCAGTCTCCCAAGTGGGTGGGCCTAAGCCCTCCCAGGCCCACCGATGGCTGCGCCCCTGCCCAGTCATGTGAAATCCATAGATTAGAGCCTAATGAATTTATTTAAATTGACGGATTTCCTTATATGAACTGTAACTCAGTAAAATCATTAAAATTGCTGAATGTTGCGTTTATATTTTTGTTCAGTCTAGTTCCCCAAAGCCTTACACCACATTTTCTCAAGCTCTCTGCTTCAACCTTTGATTTTACCTTCATCACTCTATGTCTCTCTCTCTCTTTTCTCTTCCCAGCTACGGGGCCTCTCCTTGCTCCTTCACGCCTCCAGTCTGTGCTGCTGTCTCACTCTGTCTGCCACGTTTCCAGCAGCTAGCTTCTGTAGCGCCGTCCTCTCCACACACCTGCTGTCCTTCATTCCCCCAAGATTCCCTCTCAGGAGGAGAGGCTGTTCTTTCACCATCCCTCTCCTTCTCCCGCTCTTATTCTACCATATTCTCAACCAATATTGTTTCAGCCCATTAAACAACAGACACACAAATCCGTTTGGAGACGGAGACTAGCATGGCCTTGGATGTGGCTCCATTTCTCTCTCCTGGGCCCTGTGTTGGCTTCCGGCCTGGGAAATCCACTTAGCCGCAGCGGCACAAGCCTGGGCTCCTGGCGCATGGATGGCATGTGCACTTAATGAATTACACCTTCAGTCTGCATGCATACCCTGTACACCTCTTTATGAACAATAAAATACATCATGTTTACACGTTTAACAAGGGCGGGTGGTGTATCATCAATATATCTATGTGTGTAGGATATACTATGGGGTCAGTGACACGTATGTATGGCCGTGGCACAACGGGCAGGGTCAGTGGATGTCGTACCTGTCGATAGAGATGTGTGGGGTAAATGTCATTTGACTGCCCAATGCTATCCTCCATAGTGTAATGGGGATATAGGGGGATGAATGGCTGGCTGGAGGCCCTAGTGGGTCATGTTTGCTGGTGGACCCTGTTGAAGCAGGGTCAAACGTGGAAGGGTGAGCAGAGATAATGTTTTATCCAAATGGAAGCCGTTGTGCTGAAAGCACGTGACGTCAGTTGGAATGCCCAGCGGACGGCCTCATTCCGGGCAGCTTTTTTTTTGGAGGCTGTTTGAAATTCTTGGAGTTTCTGGGAGCCCATTTTGTACAGCTGTGTTTGTTCAGGCTGAATAAAAGTTGATTATTCTGCAGAAAAAAAATTGTCCAGTCCAGCAGCACGGTCCAAACGCGGATCACAGCCGGCTAAGATAAAGCAGGACCAGATTGCTTCATCCCATTAGACATGGTTAAAGTGAATAGAATGAAAAGGGGTGGGGGAGAAATATCATAGGGATGAGCCATAGAGGGATCTAGTGGAACTCTGTCATGCCGAGGTAACACTGTATGTCTGGTGACAGTACAGCTTCCTCTCTCTCTCGCTCTCTCTCTCTCTCTCTCTCTCTCTCTCTCTCTCTCTCTCTCTCTCTCGCTCTCTCTCTCGCTCTCTCTCTCTCTCTCTCTCTCTCTCTCTCTCTCTCTCTCTCTCTCTCTCTCTCTCTCTCGCTCTCTCTCTCTCTCTCTCTCTCTCTCTCTCTCTCTCTCTCTCTCTCTCTCTCTCTCTCTCTCTCACTCTCTCGCTCTCTCTCGTGCTCTCTCTCTCTCTCTCTCTCTCTCTCACTCTCTCTCTCTCTCTCTCCCTCTCTCTCTCTCTCTCACTCATGCCAGTCTACTTGAGTTATTCTTTTCTTTCTCTATGCACGTCTTCTCTCCCTGTCTTCCTGTTCCCTCCTATCGCACCACGCTGATCCTGTCTCCAACTTCCCCACTCTTTCCAGGTTTCTTCAAAGGAAACAACCCCTCTTGCTCTCTGTCAAACACCTGCATCTGTTTTCCTATGAATGAACCAGCATTGATCTGATAGTGGTAACGACGTGGCACCAGAAAGCCGTCGCCACTTCACTTATGAACAGATCATTGTTTAAGACAACAATGAAATACAGAGGATCAAGACTAACAGATAAAAACATTGCTCATACTTTTTTCTTTTCTCGATCACCCTCTCTCACACACACAGTACACATAGAAACACACACACTGTACCTTGGCAGCCATGATCATGGAGGAGCCACCGCGGACCCCCAGGATGGGGATGTGTGTCTGTGCAGAGATGAAGTCCAGGATCTGGGCTATGGCCTCCTGATCCGTGTCGTCCCCGAACACCACGCCCTGGAGCCAGTGCTCTGTCATCAGGTCACAGATGCTCTTGATGATGCTCTTGGGGTCCGTCTCGTTCATGGTGAGCACTTCCACGTTGGGCGCCAGCGGCATGTGCAGGAAGTCGTCCTTCTCCCGGGCGCCCGCCAACGCCACCTCGCTAGAGTTGCCCACCAGCACCACAGCGATGCTGAGGCCCTGAACCAGCTTGGGCAGAACCTGGTGGTGGGGAGGCTGGGCCATGGGGATGTAGTGGGCCACGCCCCCGCCCTTGTCTCTGCGAGAGTGACAGGTGGGGGGCAGGTGGAACAGGCACATCAGGAGGCCCAGGAGGGACAGGGAGAGGGAGGAGAGGGCCGCACGGCGCCGGGGAGGACGTCTCACCTCCTGGGGGGGCAGGGGTGTGGGGGACGCTCGCCTTTCCTGAGGGTAGGAGGGGCTGTGGCAGCCGCAGACATGCATAATCGAGGAGTGGGAATGTAATACCTGGGGGGGGTGGGGAGGGAGGGGGGGGAGGGAGGGAGGGGGGGGGAGGGAGGGAGGGAGGGAGGGAGAGAGGGAGGGGGAGGGAGGGAGGGAGGGAGGGAGGGAGGGAGGGAGGGAGGGAGGGGGGGGGGGAGGGAGGGAGAGGGAGGGAGGGAGGGGGGGAGGGAGGGAGGGAGGGGGTGGGTGGGGGGAGGGAGAGGAGGGAGGGAGGGGGAGGGAGGGAGAGAGAGAGAGAGAGGTCAATGTGGCCCATAGACATTGATTGACTTAAGTGGATTGACAAGAGCCTATAACATGAATCAGTGTATCACTAACCATGTTTCTATCTACAGTTTTTATGTGAGTAAAGTCATACCATATTAAAAAAAATCACTACAGCTGTGATGGGAACAGGAGATCTCGGTATATTTTTATCACTACAGCTGTGATGGGAACAGGAGATCTCGGTATATTTTTATCACTACAGCTGTGATGGGAACAGGAGATCTCTGTATATTTTTATCACTACAGCTGTGATGGGAACAGGAGATCTCGGTATATTTTTATCACTCCAGCTGTGATGGGAACAGGAGATCTCGGTATATTTTTATCACTACAGCTGTGATGGGAACAGGAGATCTCGGTATATTTTTATCACTACAGCTGTGATGGGAACAGGAGATCTCGGTATATTTTTATCACTACAGCTGTGATGGGAACAGGAGATCTCGGTATATTTTTATCACTACAGCTGTGATGGGAACAGGAGATCTCGGTATATTTTTATCACTCCAGCTGTGATGGGAACAGGAGATCTCGGTATATTTTTATCACTACAGCTGTGATGGGAACAGGAGATCTCTGTATATTTTTATCACTACAGCTGTGATGGGAACAGGAGATCTCGGTATATTTTTATCACTACAGCTGTGAAGGGAACAGGAGATCTCGGTATATTTTTATCACTACAGCTGTAATGGGAACAGGAGATCTCGGTATATTTTTATCACTCCAGCTGTGATGGGAACAGGAGATCTCGGTATATTTTTATCACTCCAGCTGTGATGGGAACAGGAGATCTCGGTATATTTTTATCACTACAGCTGTGATGGGAACAGGAGATCTCGGTATATTTTTATCACTCCAGCTGTGATGGGAACAGGAGATCTCGGTATATTTTTATCACTACAGCTGTGATGGGAACAGGAGATCTCTGTATATTTTTATCACTACAGCTGTGATGGGAACAGGAGATCTCGGTATATTTTTATCACTCCAGCTGTGATGGGAACAGGAGATCTCGGTATATTTTTATCACTACAGCTGTGATGGGAACAGGAGATCTCGGTATATTTTTATCACTACAGCTGTGATGGGAACAGGAGATCTCGGTATATTTTTATCACTACAGCTGTGATGGGAACAGGAGATCTCGGTATATTTTTATCACTACAGCTGTGATGGGAACAGGAGATCTCGGTATATTTTTATCACTCCAGCTGTGATGGGAACAGGAGATCTCGGTATATTTTTATCACTACAGCTGTGATGGGAACAGGAGATCTCTGTATATTTTTATCACTACAGCTGTGATGGGAACAGGAGATCTCGGTATATTTTTATCACTACAGCTGTGAAGGGAACAGGAGATCTCGGTATATTTTTATCACTACAGCTGTAATGGGAACAGGAGATCTCGGTATATTTTTATCACTCCAGCTGTGATGGGAACAGGAGATCTCGGTATATTTTTATCACTCCAGCTGTGATGGGAACAGGAGATCTCGGTATATTTTTATCACTACAGCTGTGATGGGAACAGGAGATCTCGGTATATTTTTATCACTCCAGCTGTGATGGGAACAGGAGATCTCGGTATATTTTTATCACTACAGCTGTGATGGGAACAGGAGATCTCTGTATATTTTTATCACTACAGCTGTGATGGGAACAGGAGATCTCGGTATATTTTTATCACTCCAGCTGTGATGGGAACAGGAGATCTCGGTATATTTTTATCACTACAGCTGTGATGGGAACAGGAGATCTCGGTATATTTTTATCACTACAGCTGTGATGGGAACAGGAGATCTCGGTATATTTTTATAAATGCTGACAGATCTTTTTTTGTTCAACATGTTTTTTTATTCATTGGAAAAATGTATTATGCGAGAAATGGTGGTGGAAACGCCTTTATGCGCAAATATTGATAGAATAACCATAGAATAACCTTGGAGAGATATGGTGTGTGGTTCTCCCACTATGACTCGGGAAACCATGCAGTTTATTAGGCTACAGATGAAATAAATTATGAACTTCACAGGGTGGTGAAAGTGCATGGTGATCTTGATGCTCCTTTCCAATAAATATTGAGGGTCTTATTCTGGTGACATGATGATTGATGCTAGACTGCTGTTTATCCATAATAAACTCATCATGTAGACTGGCCTCTCTGTATCTGGGAGCTGTTGGCTAGACTGCTGTTCATCCATAGTAAACTCATCATGTAGACTGGCCTCACTGTAACTGTGAGCTATTGGCTAGAGTGCATGTGCCAAGACCAGAGTAGGCACATTTTCTACTTAATACAACCGTTTTTGTGACAAAAATATTAGTAGAGTTGAAAATGCATTAAAAACACATTGAACTTCAGGTTTTTATTCGGTAAAGGAAAACTTAAGCTAAAAGTACATTTCACTGGAAACAACACTGGTTTCTTTATGCAGATTTGTTTTATATTCGCATGAAAATCTGTCGCCAGTTGGATGGAAACCTAGCTAGGACTGGTTGTATATGACATACAGTACTTCAATAGTGCATAAACAGACACACACACATGGATACAAGGTATACATACACTCATACTGATCAATATTTCAGGAGGGGTGTTTTCAAGCAGGATAATGGTCTTTATTATGGATGACATAAACTCTCCAAATGGATGGGTGGCTGAATCCCTGACAGGGAGGGAGGAGAGGAAAGAGAGAAGGCAAGAGGAGGAGGGAAGAGGGAAATGTAAAGGAGAGAGGGAGAGATAGGATGAGAAAGAAGCAGACAGAGAGAGGGGGGTACATGATGACTGAGGAACTGGCTTGATGTGATGAGTGAACACTGGCTCCCTGATACACAGACGGAAAGATGGACAGATTCTGAGGGAGGGAGGGATGAATGCCCCGAGCGAATAACAAGTCTCAATACCCCCCCACATCTTCACCCCTCCTCCTCTCTTCTCTCCTATTTTATCCCAACACTCATTTACTCTCCATCCCTCTATCCACCTCTCTCCAACGCTTTACTTGAATGACCACATACTGTATCTTTTTTATAGACCTTCATTAACAGTGATGAAGAGGGGGGGCTTGAGGGATGGAAGAAGAGAGAGTGAATGACACAAAGTGAGAAGAATAAGTAGTTAAACATATCCTATTTGAAAAACTATACAGTGAGCTCTATACAGTGAACTTTTTGTATATAGTCCCCCCCTTTTAGGGAGCAAAATGATTGTAATGGTGATAGGTTAGAATGTCTTGGGGGTATGATATTTGTGCGTCTGTAACTTTCTCACTCACCATTATTCATGATTCATTTAGGATTATCCGTAATCATGGTAGCATTCACATCAATGTAGAGTTTGTGACTCTACAAAGTTTGTTTTGGTTGTCATTTTGGAGTCACTTTAATTGTAAATAAGAATAGAATACGTTTCTAAGCATTTCTACATTGATGTGAATGCTACCATGATTACGGATAATCCTAAATGAATCATGAATAATGGTGAGTGAGAAAGTTACAGACGCACAAATATCATACCCCCAAGACATTCTAACCTATCACCATTACAATAACAAGGGAGTTTAACATTTATGGGGGGTGGGGGTATGATATTTGTGGGTATGTGAGTGTGCATATCAGCGGCTCCTAAATATTGTGGAGGTGGTTGTAATAGCGTGTGAGTGTGTGCATGTGTGTGTGCACCATGGAGTGTGTGTGTGTGTGTGTGTGTGTGTGTGTGCATGCATGTGTGTGTTTGTGTATGTGTGTAAGCACCGTGGAGTGTGTGTGTGTGCACACTCACCGTGGAACAAAAGCAAAAGTTTAAAAGGCAGAGGGAGTAAAAAGAAAAATCCTGAACAAACAAACCCTATAGGAACGAGACAGTGAGCAGGATAGAGGGAAAGAGAGAGGAGAGATTGAGAGGCTGGGGGATGGAAGGGGGAGGTGTGTAGAGATGACAAAAATACTTCTTTAGGATAACTAATTGCTGGAGGTTCGTCAGCACTAATTACAGGTCCCTGTGTTAATTGCCAATTGTACACTCCTCTAAAGAGAGAGGGAGAGGGAGCAGGGGAGGGTAGGGAGGGACAGAGAAGAGTGACAGAGGAAGAGAGAGAATAGGAATACAGACAATCTGCTAAAAGTAAGGCATATGAGGAGGTGGAGGGACACCAAGAGACAGAGAAAGAGATTCGTGGAGAGAGAATGGAGGAGGTGTGAGAAAGAGTAAGAGAGGGAGGATTGGCAGCTGGAGTGGGCCTTGATGGAAAGCAATGAGAGGGAAAAGGAGACTGAGAGAAAGAATGAGGGGAATGGCAGCAGATAGACTGAGAAAAGAAAGAGGGATGGGAGAGAGAGGGGGAGGAAAAGGAAGAAAGAGAGAGGGGGTGATGCTTCCTTTGAATCTGTACTTCTCTAGCAGCACTCAGTTTCCATGGCAACAATTAGCATAGGCCTCTCCACACACTGTTGATGGACACAGAGATATATATGCACACACACACACACACACACACACACCCGCACACGCACACACACACACACACACACACACACAGCCCATTCCCACACATTGATGTGCCCTGGCATATCGCAAACTCTGATAAGCAATCAATGCACCCTTGCAATGGGTCCATTTTACACACCGATTGTTTTCACGGGCAAATTAACATAGACACATTTTACACACCAACAAAGGCACATATTACACATTTACTGTATACACAATGTCCATTCAGATGATGAACCCATGAAGTTCTAGAATTCCCAGAACGGCACTTAAAGCAGAAAAAAGTTGATCACATAATAGAGTGAGAATCCAAATGACCGACTAATTAGGAATGTCTGCCGACTGCTACTGGTGGTTACCTCCCTGAATAACCCCAGGTAATAAGTGGGAATAAATGGACTATCAAAAGTGTAATTGTCATTAATGAAAGCTTGGACTAACATGGCTCAACTGATGTAGAGACACTGTTAGGATATGAGGCATGACGTGGATATTATGGCTCTGTAATTGGACGCCTTTGTCAGCCATAAATCACACAACTACAACTAGCACAGGGCCGGGGTGGTGGTGGCGAGCCTTGTCAAAATAACCCAGATATTAGACGGGCACTCACGTTTACGCACTGACATAGAGTACCAGTCAAAAGTTTGGACACACCTACTCATTCAAGGGTTATTCTTTATTTTTACTATTTTCTACATTGTACAATAATAGTGAAGACATCAAAACTATGAAATAACACACATGGAATCATGTAGTAACCAAAAAAGTGTTAAAAAAAAAAATCCAAATCTATTTTAAAAGTAGCCACCCTTTGCCTTGATGACAGCTTTGCACACTCTTGGCATTCTCTCAACGAGCTTCATGAGGAATGCTTTTTTGAAGGAGTTCCCACATATGCTGAGCACTTGTTGGCTGCCTTTCCGTCACTCTGCAGTCCAACTCATCCCAAACCATCTCAATTGGGTTGATTTCAGGTGATTGTGGAGGCCAGGTCATCTGATGCAGCACTCCATCACTCTCCTTCTTGGTCAAATAGCACTTACACAGCCTGGAGGTGTGTTTTGGGCCATTGTCCTGTTGAAAAACAAATGATAGTCCCACTAAGCCCAAACCAGATGGAATGGTGTATCGCTGTAGAATGCTGTGGTAGCCATGCTGGTTAAGTGTGCCTTTAATTCTAAATAAATCACAGAAAGTGTCGCCTGCAAAACACCATCACACCTCCTCCTCCACGCTTCACGTTGGAAACCACACATGCGGAGATCATCATTCCACCTAATCTGCGTCTCACAAAGACATGGTGGTTGGGAACCCAAAATCTCAAATTTGGACTCATCAGACCAAAGGACAGATTTCCACCTGTCTAATATCCATTACTCGTGTTTCTTGGCCCAAGCAAGTCTCTTCTTGTTATTGGTGTCCTTTAGAAGTGGTTTCTTTGCAGCAATACGACCATGAAGGCCTGATTCATGCAGTCTCCTCTGAACAGTTCATATTGAGATGTGTCTGTTATTTGGGCTCTGGGTCTTCCATTCCTGTGGCAGTCCTCATGAGAGCCAGTTTCATCATAGTGCTTGATGGTTTTGCAACTGCAATTGAAGAAACTTTCGAAGTTCTTCAAATTTTCCGTATTGATGGATCTTCATGTCTTAAAGTAATGACGAACTGTTCTTGCCATAATATGGACTTGGTCTTTTACTAAATAGGGCTATCTTCTGTATAACACCCCTACCTTGTCACAACACAACTGATTGGCTCAAATGCATTAAGAAGGGAAGAAATTCCACAAAGTAACTTTCAACAAGGCACACCTGTTATTGAAATGCATTCCAATTGACTACCTCGTGAAGCTGGTTGAGAGAATGCCAAGAGTGTGCAAAGCTGTCATCAAGGAAAATGTTGGCAACTTTGAAGAATCTCAAATATAAAATATATTTTGATTTGTTTAACACTGGTTACATACAGTATGTGTTATTTCATAGTTTTGATGTCTTTACTATTATTCTACAATGTAGAAAATCGTTTTAAAAATTAAGAAAAACCCTTGAATGAGTAGGTGTCTCCAAACCTTTGACTGGTACTGTAACGGAGTGCCATCACACTGGCAAAAGACAGCCGTACACACAAAATAACAGTAGCACAGTGCTCTCTCTCTCTCTCTCTCTCTCTCTCTCTCTCTCTCTCTCTCTCTCTCTCTCTCTCTCTCTCTCTCTCTCTCTCTCTCTCTCTCTCTCTCTCTCTCTCTCTCTCTCTCTCTCTCTCTCTCTCTCTCTCTCTCTCTCTCTCTCTCTCTCTCTCTCTCTCTCTCTCTCTCTCTCTCTCTCTCTCTCTCTCTCTCTCTCACACACACACACACACACACAGGGCCATGCTGTTGTGTTTCCTGGAAAGTCATAACACGGAGAAGCTATCACAAGCTGTCATTTATAATGAATGCGCATTTGCTTTCTACAGTCACAACACAAGTGAAAGTACACAATACAGGGGAATATTGACTCCCAGTATTATCTAAAAGGTGAGGTTTGTCTGTGACAGCAGCATGTACTATCAGGTCCCTGAGGGGATGAGCTGGCCCCTAGAACACAGGGCCAAACCACTGAGAGGAGTGAACTATGTTGGCTCTAGTGGAAAAGTACATGCATGGGCCTTTAGCTGGCTGCTGGGGAGGAGGAGGCGGGTCTATTTGAACCTGAGGTCTGGACGTGATGTTCTGCAGCAGCCACTCACAGCCCCCTCATTACCATACACAGCCAGGCATACATTCACATGTTTACCGAGAGTCATTGAGTGTATAATGGTGTCTATTTCAAGAGAGAGGCTGTTGAGTGCCAATCAATCTCTCTTCTCATTATGTGTCTGACTGACAGTCGGAATATTTGCATGAATACGGAGAACAAATACAATATGTCATTTTTTATTTCTTGCTTTGATATTTAGGCGAGTGCGGAGGACAACAACACGTCTGTTTATGACCCATGTGTTCATACACTATCTTTGCCCGGAACTTGTACTGCAGTACTGAGAAATTGTGTCAAAGACCCAAACATTTTCTACTAAAGAAGCCATGAAGTTTTGTATCTTAATCTGTTTTCAGATGGAGAAGGATTCGATTGTTATAATATGTTATAACAAAACCCAATATCTGTGGCTTGTCTGAATATCAAGTGTTTTGAAGGAGAAAAGTGCTGAACAATGCCTGAAGTTGTGTAATGTGTTTTGACACAACCATGAAGGTAAGCAGTTGGTCCTGTAATAACTCTTAGATTTCTATTAACACCCACTCTTCTGATTGGAGGAGAAAAGTTCATCTCCTCCCTGACTTGTGGGCTCACTGCCCCCATATGCTTATCAGTGTACGTGAACAATTCCACTTCAGTTGGCCTATTTCCATTTGAAACATCCTTTACAGGTGTGTATGATTTCAAAGTGTTGCCTTTTGGAATAGTGAGAAAACCAGAGTGACCCCCGTGCCAATAACGGCCCGGTAATCACTTTAAATGTGTTTTATTGACAGCTTTTCACAGACCAGAGCCGCAATAATCTGTCCTCCTCCATCCATCTCATTCCAAGCTGTTATTTTTGGAACCAGGATCCTGCCTTTGGATTAGTAGGTGTGCAGGATATTTCCTTTGTGTGCATGTGTGTGTGTGTGTGTGTGTGTGTGTGTGTGTGTGTGTGTGTGTGTAATGTGTGTGTGTGTGTGTGTGTGTGTGTGTGTGTGTGTGTGTGTGTGTGTGTGTGTGTGTGTGTGTGTGTGTGTGTGTGTGTGTGTGTGTGTGAAAGAGAGACAACAGTGAAAATATTGCATTTGTCTTTCTTGCGTGCAGGGATATAAATGGTCTGAATTGAATTTGGTGCTGCAGCATTTGCTTAAAAGAAGATATGGGGATATAGATACCCGCTCAAAATATGCCTCCCATGAGTGAAAACCAACAGCTCGTGTACAGTCAAATGAATCAAAATGGTACCCTGAAATATGCTTAGGCAAGAGCACAACCTGATCTAGTTCAGTACTGTGGTGTCCATGTCTGTCTGCATTTACACCCCTCTAAAGCCAGAGGACGAAGGGACAAAACATCCCAGACCTAGTGCTACTAAGACATACTGTACAACAAACTAACAATTGAGGATGACAACTCTATTCTGTTCCCAATGGCTACTATGGCTTCGAAAAAGTTCACTTATTGACTACATAGATACAGTGTCCTAACTAGTTCACTTATTGACTGCATAGATAGTGTCCTAACTAGTTCACTTATTGAGTGCATAGATACAGTGTCGTAACTAGTTCACTTATTGAGTGCATAGATAGTGTCCTAACTAGTTCACTTATTGACTACATAGATACAGTGTCCTAACTAGTTCACTTATTGACTACATAGATACAGTGTCGTAACTAGTTCACTTATTGAGTGCATAGATACAGTGTCCTAACTAGTTCACTTATTGACTGCATAGATAGTGTCCTAACTAGTTCACTTATTGACTGCATAGATACAGTGTCGTAACTAGTTCACTTATTGAGTGCATAGATACAGTGTCCTAACTAGTTCACTTATTGACTGCATAGATAGTGTCCTAACTAGTTCACTTATTGAGTGCATAGACTAACTAGTTCACTTATTGACTGCATAGATAGTGTCCTAACTAGTTCACTTATTGAGTGCATAGATACAGTGTCGTAACTAGTTCACTTATTGACTGCATAGATAGTGTCCTAACTAGTTCATTTATTGACTGCATAGATACAGTGTCGTAACTAGTTCACTTATTGAGTGCATAGATAGTGTCCTAACTAGTTCACTTATTGAGTGCATAGATAGTGTCCTAACTAGTTCATTTATTGAGTGCATAGATACAGTGTCCTAACTAGTTCACTTATTGAGTGCATAGATAGTGTCCTAACTAGTTCACTTATTGAGTGCATAGATACAGTGTCCTAAATAGTTCACTTATTGACTGCATAGATACAGTGTCCTAACTAGTTCACTTATTGAGTGCATAGATAGTGTCCTAACTAGTTCACTTATTGAGTGCATAGATAGTGTCCTAAATAGTTCACTTATTGAGTGCATAGATAGTGTCCTAACTAGTTCACTTATTGAGTGCATAGATAGTGTCCTAACTAGTTCACTTATTGAGTGCATAGATAGTGTCCTAACTAGTTCACTTATTGAGTGCATAGATACAGTGTCCTAACTAGTTCACTTATTGAGTGCATAGATAGTGTCCTAACTAGTTCACTTATTGAGTGCATAGATACAGTGTCCTAACTAGTTCATTTATTGACTGCATAGATAGTGTCCTAACTAGTTCACTTATTGAGTGCATAGATAGTGTCCTAACTAGTTCACTTATTGACTGCATAGATACAGTGTCCTAACTAGTTCACTTATTGAGTGCATAGATACAGTGTCGTAACTAGTTCACTTATTGAGTGCATAGATAGTGTCCTAAATAGTTCACTTATTGACTGCATAGATAGTGTCCTAACTAGTTCACTTATTGACTGCATAGATAGTGTCCTAACTAGTTCACTTATTGACTGCATAGATACAGTGTCCTAACTAGTTCACTTATTGAGTGCATAGATAGTGTCCTAACTAGTTCACTTATTGACTACATAGATACAGTGTCCTAACTAGTTCACTTATTGAGTGCATAGATACAGTGTCCTAACTAGTTCACTTATTGACTACATAGATAGTGTCCTAACTAGTTCACTTATTGAGTGCATAGATAGTGTCCTAACTAGTTCACTTATTGAGTGCATAGATAGTGTCCTAACTAGTTCACTTATTGAGTGCATAGATACAGTGTCGTAACTAGTTCACTTATTGAGTACATAGATAGTGTCCTAACTAGTTCACTTATTGAGTGCATAGATAGTGTCCTAACTAGTTCACTTATTGAGTGCATAGATACAGTGTCGTAACTAGTTCACTTATTGAGTGCATAGATAGTGTCCTAACTAGTTCACTTATTGAGTGCATAGATAGTGTCCTAACTAGTTCACTTATTGAGTGCATAGATACAGTGTCGTAACTAGTTCACTTATTGAGTGCATAGATACAGTGTCCTAACTAGTTCACTTATTGACTACATAGATAGTGTCCTAACTAGTTCACTTATTGAGTGCATAGATAGTGTCCTAACTAGTTCACTTATTGAGTGCATAGATACAGTGTCCTAACTAGTTCATTTATTGAGTGCATAGATAGTGTCCTAACTAGTTCACTTATTGAGTGCATAGATACAGTGTCCTAACTAGTTCACTTATTGAGTGCATAGATAGTGTCCTAACTAGTTCACTTATTGAGTGCATAGATAGTGTCCTAACTAGTTCACTTGATATAGTGTCCTAACTAGTTCACTTATTGAGTGCATAGATACAGTGTCGTAACTAGTTCACTTATTGAGTGCATAGATACAGTGTCCTAACTAGTTCACTTATTGACTACATAGATAGTGTCCTAACTAGTTCACTTATTGACTACATAGATAGTGTCCTAACTAGTTCACTTATTGACTACATAGATAGTGTCCTAACTAGTTCACTTATTGAGTGCATAGATAGTGTCCTAACTAGTTCACTTATTGACTGCATAGATACAGTGTCGTAACTAGTTCACTTATTGAGTGCATAGATACAGTGTCCTAACTAGTTCACTTATTGACTGCATAGATACAGTGTCGTAACTAGTTCACTTATTGACTGCATAGATACAGTGTCCTAACTAGTTCACTTATTGACTGCATAGATACAGTGTCCTAACTAGTTCACTTATTGAGTGCATAGATAGTGTCGTAACTAGTTCACTTATTGACTGCATAGATAGTGTCGTAACTAGTTCACTTATTGAGTGCATAGATACAGTGTCCTAACTAGTTCACTTATTGACTGCATAGATACAGTGTCCTAACTAGTTCACTTATTGACTGCATAGATAGTGTCCTAACTAGTTCATTTATTGACTGCATAGATACAGTGTCCTAACTAGTTCACTTATTGAGTGCATAGATACAGTGTCCTAACTAGTTCCCTTATTGAGTGCATAGATAGTGTCCTAACTAGTTCACTTATTGACTGCATAGATACAGTGTCCTAACTAGTTCACTTATTGAGTGCATAGATACAGTGTCCTAACTAGTTCACTTATTGAGTGCATAGATACAGTGTCGTAACTAGTTCACTTATTGAGTGCATAGATACAGTGTCCTAACTAGTTCACTTATTGACTGCATAGATACAGTGTCCTAACTAGTTCACTTATTGAGTGCATAGATACAGTGTCCTAACTAGTTCACTTATTGAGTGCATAGATAGTGTCCTAACTAGTTCACTTATTGACTACATAGATACAGTGTCCTAACTAGTTCACTTATTGACTGCATAGATACAGTGTCCTAACTAGTTCACTTATTGAGTGCATAGATAGTGTCCTAACTAGTTCACTTATTGACTGCATAGATACAGTGTCGTAACTAGTTCACTTATTGAGTGCATAGATACAGTGTCCTAAATAGTTCACTTATTGACTGCATAGATACAGTGTCCTAACTAGTTCACTTATTGAGTGCATAGATACAGTGTCCTAACTAGTTCACTTATTGACTACATAGATACAGTGTCGTAACTAGTTCACTTATTGAGTGCATAGATACAGTGTCCTAACTAGTTCACTTATTGACTGCATAGATAGTGTCCTAACTAGTTCACTTATTGACTGCATAGATACAGTGTCGTAACTAGTTCACTTATTGAGTGCATAGATAGTGTCCTAACTAGTTCACTTATTGAGTGCATAGATAGTGTCCTAACTAGTTCATTTATTGACTGCATAGATAGTGTCCTAACTAGTTCACTTATTGAGTGCATAGATACAGTGTCGTAACTAGTTCACTTATTGAGTGCATAGATACAGTGTCTAACTAGTTCACTTATTGAGTGCATAGATAGTGTCCTAACTAGTTCATTTATTGAGTGCATAGATACAGTGTCCTAACTAGTTCACTTATTGAGTGCATAGATAGTGTCCTAACTAGTTCACTTATTGAGTGCATAGATAGTGTCCTAACTAGTTCATTTATTGACTGCATAGATAGTGTCCTAACTAGTTCACTTATTGAGTGCATAGATACAGTGTCGTAACTAGTTCACTTATTGAGTGCATAGATACAGTGTCCTAACTAGTTCACTTATTGAGTGCATAGATAGTGTCCTAACTAGTTCACTTATTGAGTGCATAGATAGTGTCCTAACTAGTTCACTTATTGAGTGCATAGATACAGTGTCCTAACTAGTTCACTTATTGAGTGCATAGATAGTGTCCTAACTAGTTCACTTATTGAGTGCATAGATAGTGTCCTAACTAGTTCACTTATTGAGTGCATAGATACAGTGTCGTAACTAGTTCACTTATTGAGTGCATAGATAGTGTCCTAACTAGTTCACTTATTGAGTGCATAGATACAGTGTCCTAACTAGTTCACTTATTGAGTGCATAGATAGTGTCCTAAATAGTTCACTTATTGACTGCATAGATAGTGTCCTAACTAGTTCACTTATTGACTGCATAGATACAGTGTCGTAACTAGTTCACTTATTGACTGCATAGATAGTGTCCTAAATAGTTCACTTATTGACTGCATAGATAGTGTCCTAACTAGTTCACTTATTGACTGCATAGATACAGTGTCCTAACTAGTTCACTTATTGAGTGCATAGATACAGTGTCCTAACTAGTTCACTTATTGACTGCATAGATACAGTGTCGTAACTAGTTCACTTATTGAGTGCATAGATACAGTGTCCTAAATAGTTCACTTATTGACTGCATAGATACAGTGTCCTAACTAGTTCACTTATTGAGTGCATAGATAGTGTCGTAACTAGTTCACTTATTGACTGCATAGATAGTGTCTAACTAGTTCACTTATTGAGTGCATAGATACAGTGTCCTAACTAGTTCACTTATTGACTGCATAGATACAGTGTCCTAACTAGTTCACTTATTGACTGCATAGATAGTGTCCTAACTAGTTCACTTATTGACTGCATAGATAGTGTCCTAACTAGTTCATTTATTGACTGCATAGATACAGTGTCCTAACTAGTTCACTTATTGAGTGCATAGATACAGTGTCCTAACTAGTTCCCTTATTGAGTGCATAGATAGTGTCCTAACTAGTTCACTTATTGACTGCATAGATACAGTGTCCTAACTAGTTCACTTATTGAGTGCATAGATACAGTGTCCTAACTAGTTCACTTATTGAGTGCATAGATACAGTGTCCTAACTAGTTCCCTTATTGAGTGCATAGATAGTGTCCTAACTAGTTCACTTATTGACTGCATAGATACAGTGTCCTAACTAGTTCACTTATTGACTGCATAGATACAGTGTCCTAACTAGTTCACTTATTGAGTGCATAGATAGTGTCCTAAATAGTTCACTTATTGAGTGCATAGATAGTGTCCTAAATAGTTCACTTATTGAGTGCATAGATAGTGTCCTAACTAGTTCACTTATTGAGTGCATAGATACAGTGTCCTAACTAGTTCCCTTATTGAGTGCATAGATAGTGTCCTAACTAGTTCACTTATTGACTGCATAGATACAGTGTCCTAACTAGTTCACTTATTGAGTGCATAGATACAGTGTCGTAACTAGTTCACTTATTGAGTGCATAGATAGTGTCCTAACTAGTTCACTTATTGACTGCATAGATACAGTGTCCTAACTAGTTCACTTATTGACTGCATAGATACAGTGTCGTAACTAGTTCACTTATTGAGTGCATAGATAGTGTCCTAAATAGTTCACTTATTGACTGCATAGATAGTGTCCTAACTAGTTCACTTATTGAGTGCATAGATACAGTGTCCTAACTAGTTCACTTATTGACTGCATAGATACAGTGTCGTAACTAGTTCACTTATTGAGTGCATAGATACAGTGTCCTAACTAGTTCACTTATTGACTGCATAGATACAGTGTCCTAACTAGTTCATTTATTGAGTGCATGAGATACAGTGTCCTAACTAGTTCACTTATTGAGTGCATAGATAGTGTCCTAACTAGTTCACTTATTGACTGCATAGATACAGTGTCCTAACTAGTTCACTTATTGAGTGCATAGATAGTGTCCTAACTAGTTCACTTATTGACTACATAGATACAGTGTCCTAAATAGTTCACTTATTGAGTGCATAGATACAGTGTCCTAACTAGTTCACTTATTGAGTGCATAGATAGTGTCCTAAATAGTTCACTTATTGAGTGCATAGATAGTGTCCTAACTAGTTCACTTATTGAGTGCATAGATAGTGTCCTAACTAGTTCACTTATTGACTACATAGATACAGTGTCCTAACTAGTTCACTTATTGACTGCATAGATAGTGTCCTAACTAGTTCACTTATTGAGTGCATAGATACAGTGTCGTAACTAGTTCACTTATTGAGTGCATAGATAGTGTCCTAACTAGTTCACTTATTGACTGCATAGATAGTGTCCTAACTAGTTCACTTATTGAGTGCATAGATACAGTGTCGTAACTAGTTCACTTATTGAGTGCATAGATAGTGTCCTAACTAGTTCACTTATTGAGTGCATAGATACAGTGTCCTAACTAGTTCACTTATTGACTGCATAGATACAGTGTCCTAACTAGTTCACTTATTGAGTGCATAGATACAGTGTCCTAACTAGTTCACTTATTGACTGCATAGATACAGTGTCGTAACTAGTTCACTTATTGAGTGCATAGATACAGTGTCCTAACTAGTTCACTTATTGACTGCATAGATACAGTGTCCTAACTAGTTCACTTATTGAGTGCATAGATAGTGTCGTAACTAGTTCACTTATTGACTGCATAGATAGTGTCGTAACTAGTTCACTTATTGAGTGCATAGATACAGTGTCCTAACTAGTTCACTTATTGACTGCATAGATACAGTGTCCTAACTAGTTCACTTATTGACTGCATAGATAGTGTCCTAACTAGTTCACTTATTGACTGCATAGATAGTGTCCTAACTAGTTCATTTATTGACTGCATAGATACAGTGTCCTAACTAGTTCACTTATTGAGTGCATAGATACAGTGTCCTAACTAGTTCCCTTATTGAGTGCATAGATAGTGTCCTAACTAGTTCACTTATTGACTGCATAGATACAGTGTCCTAACTAGTTCACTTATTGAGTGCATAGATACAGTGTCCTAACTAGTTCACTTATTGAGTGCATAGATACAGTGTCCTAACTAGTTCCTTATTGAGTGCATAGATAGTGTCCTAACTAGTTCACTTATTGACTGCATAGATACAGTGTCCTAACTAGTTCACTTATTGAGTGCATAGATACAGTGTCGTAACTAGTTCACTTATTGAGTGCATAGATAGTGTCCTAACTAGTTCACTTATTGACTGCATAGATAGTGTCCTAACTAGTTCACTTATTGACTGCATAGATACAGTGTCCTAACTAGTTCACTTATTGAGTGCATAGATAGTGTCCTAACTAGTTCACTTATTGACTGCATAGATACAGTGTCCTAACTAGTTCACTTATTGAGTGCATAGATACAGTGTCCTAACTAGTTCACTTATTGACTACATAGATACAGTGTCCTAAATAGTTCACTTATTGAGTGCATAGATACAGTGTCCTAACTAGTTCACTTATTGACTACATAGATACAGTGTCCTAAATAGTTCACTTATTGAGTGCATAGATACAGTGTCCTAACTAGTTCACTTATTGAGTGCATAGATAGTGTCCTAAATAGTTCACTTATTGACTGCATAGATAGTGTCCTAACTAGTTCACTTATTGACTGCATAGATACAGTGTCCTAACTAGTTCACTTATTGACTACATAGATACAGTGTCGTAACTAGTTCACTTATTGAGTGCATAGATACAGTGTCCTAAATAGTTCACTTATTGACTGCATAGATACAGTGTCCTAACTAGTTCACTTATTGAGTGCATAGATAGTGTCCTAACTAGTTCACTTATTGACTGCATAGATACAGTGTCGTAACTAGTTCACTTATTGAGTGCATAGATACAGTGTCCTAACTAGTTCACTTATTGACTGCATAGATACAGTGTCCTAACTAGTTCACTTATTGAGTGCATAGATAGTGTCCTAACTAGTTCACTTATTGAGTGCATAGATAGTGTCCTAACTAGTTCACTTATTGAGTGCATAGATAGTGTCCTAACTAGTTCACTTATTGACTACATAGATACAGTGTCCTAACTAGTTCACTTATTGAGTGCATAGATAGTGTCCTAACTAGTTCACTTATTGACTGCATAGATACAGTGTCCTAACTAGTTCACTTATTGACTACATAGATACAGTGTCCTAACTAGTTCACTTATTGAGTGCATAGATACAGTGTCCTAACTAGTTCACTTATTGAGTGCATAGATAGTGTCCTAACTAGTTCACTTATTGACTACATAGATACAGTGTCCTAACTAGTTCACTTATTGAGTGCATAGATACAGTGTCCTAACTGACTTTCAAGAGGCTTGGACTGTAATATTGCTTTGGTTACAGATTGGATGGATGGTGACCAGGATTCTTCAGTATAGTGTGTGATAGCTGCTGTTATTGCTCTGGTACAGTAAACAGCAGCTATCACACACTATACTGAAGAACTAGTTAGGACACTGACCTGTATCAAATCCCTCACGTTTCTATCTCAGATAATGGTGAAATAGTAATACATTACTTTGTTCTCCACTCAGGTGAATGACTGATGGATTTCATTTTCAAGTATTCATTTAATGTTTTAATGAAAAGATTTTGATTAATTGTAAGCATTAATTCATGGGACAATGGTATTTGGAGAACCCGATACACTTTGCAAAGGTGTGAGAGAGGTTACATTATTAAAGGGTGTAATTCAGCGCTGGAGCATCTGTTTTGGCAGAATGTTTAAACCCTCGTGGGAGTCGCTGGAGACTCGGATTCCAGTACAGTATCTCTTCTCCACCGTTGTTTTTATGCATGATCATCACTATTTCTTGCAGGCGTACGGCTGTCATGCCTGTCTCCAGCCGTCTTCTAGGGCCGCGTGCGTCATCGCTCCCAGCCAATGATGAGACTCCCCACAAGGATAATAACATCTAGGAGCTCTTCCCAATAGATGTCCCGTGTTTAATCCCACCCAGCACTCAGCCACGAGGCACGCCGCAGAGTAAGCCTCAGTTCCATCAACAGCACCACCACATCCAGAGCTGTCATTCCGACATGGTACCTGTGTGACAACTATCATACTATTTCAATCAAACACACTTTGTTCGGAGTGTTCGTTGTACGGTTCTAAGAGACCTGGGCAGAACCTCCTATTTTCTACTGCTTGTGCTCCTGTTGCTCCTACAGAATATTAGCTCAAAAGTATCGTGGAGCTCCTGCACCTAAATATAAACAGTAACGGTAACCAAAATGAGGACCGGCACCTATTTCAGTCCAAATCATACAATAATCAGAAGCAAAACACAAAGTAGAATATCTTTGACAACGTACTTTATGTACTCCTTATCAAGATATCATCTAGAAGAAGAAAGCCAATTAAATAATGGTGAGTTTATTGCAGTGTATTGCCACACAGTATATAGGCTGATGATTCATAACTAGTTGTACAGAACAAAACTTTTCATATCATTTAGTTATATACCAAATGGAACAGCTTACCTATAGTATATTCATATATGCAAATAAACGCAAATTGACGGTACAAACTTAGAGGCCTGTGAGCATTAATTCATAAAGGCGATGTGAGTCCCACCAGGTCAAACCCGCCTGAGTTTTCTGTGGCAGTAGTTATGAGTGCCAGAGGGCTTCATTTGCATCACCACAGTCAGTGAAGTGAGTCTGTCAACACCTTCAATTATGAAACAATTAGCATTCATAAGTTTGCTTGTGAAAAGCTGTAAGATTGAATTGCAGTTAGTCATCCTCTGACTGAAGCGCTTCCTATTCGCTATGCTCCACGGGGCTAATTTTCATCTGCTGGCTCATCCCTGCTCTCTCTGGGACGGTGTCAGTTGTACACACAGACACCAAAAGGTCATAAATTAGCAATAAGGGCCATTGAAGTAGGCAAGTTGTTACGCTTCAACCTGGTTTTGCATATAAATATATTCATAGGTGGTATTTATTTCATTTCTGCCCATCAAAAGGGAAAGGTGGAGAATAAGTTCCCCGGCTCACCTCTTTTTATGAATGGCCCTAAATATATGGATCAATTGTTTGTGTTTGAAAAGCAAATGTTTCACATTAGTCATGTGTTGAAAATAGCCAGTGGACAAGAGTACCTGATCATCAGCATCATAATAATCATGCTGTGTGTGAAAGTGTTTTGGTATCATCAACTGACACAACTTTAAACATCATCAAAGTGTCAGGATGTGAAACCTGTGTGTCTACGTCACTCTGGCCTAGCAGCAGCGCTAAAGCCCTTGTAGCTGTTTGTGTAATATAATGGTGTTGACCCTAATGGCTGTGGGCCTCACTATTGCGTTATTATTTTTATGCAAGCACTAAGCTCCCCAGACTCTTTCATAACACTGTCAGCACAGCGCGCCCAACTCTCAGAAGAAATGTAGGAGAGAAGTGATGTTTTATTCACTCGTGGCAGAGTACAATTCATAATACTGCTCGACTGATTCACAGTTTTAATTAAAAACTAGCCTTAGCGCCGGTGGTAACATCCTGATTTATTAAGACCCAACCTCATCCACCCAAGACTGAGTCCACAGTGGGTGAGGGGAAGGTGGTGGGCAAAATGCCTAGGAGGGGGGAAAGTGCTTTGTTTCACACAGCAAGGTGGTACAGTAGGCAGGCAGTGTGTGTGGTAACATTTCATTACAGAGTTGCTTTGGCAAGTTTGTTTTAAAAAAGAATAGTAAGGGAAAAAAATCATATGCAGTATATATATATATATATATATATATATTATATATATTGATGGAATTTGCTTTAGTCTGACAGTAATGTTAGGTTTATGTCACCCTCTCATTTAAATCACAGCTACAACGGAATCCCTTGATGCAGAGAGATTTTAATTAAAAACGCTGAGAGAGAGCGAGTGTGCTGGCAAGAGAGGGAGGCAGATTGAATGAAAGAGAGAAAGTTATAAAGATAGAGAGGCAGGACCAACGTTAGATCAGAGCTGTGATACACATAAGGGACAGAAGAAAATAAGAGAGGGAACAGTGTGAAAAAGAGAATGGTGGCAGAACAGAGGAGAACGACTAAGAATGCGTATTCAGGGGTCAAATGAAACTAGGAAAAGTTTAAAGTACATTTAAACTTCCCTTATTCCTTACTTTCTTCTCTATATAACTCATTGTACATTTTGGGGAATTTTCCCCCCATTCTGCCCACAGTACAGGTCAGATGTTTTACTGTGTGTGTGAATGTGTGTGTAACTGCACCTTTTCTCTATTTTCATTCCCCCTTGTCTTCTTCACATCTCCCTTCCTTAGTCACTCTCACTGAGTGATTCTTTAAGGTTTGGCACACACTGGTGATGCAGACCACAGCCAAACATACAGACATAAACAAGCACACACAGACACACACACAGACACACACACTGGTGATGCAGACCACAGCCAAACATACAGACATAAACAAGCACACACAGACACACACACAGACACACACACTGGTGATGCAGACCACAGCCAAACATACAGACATAAACAAGCACACACAGACACACACACAGACACACACACTGGTGATGCAGACCACAGCCAAACATACAGACATAAACAAGCACACACAGACACACACACTGGTAATGCAGACCACAGCCAAACATACAGACATAAACAAGCACACACAGACACACACACAGACACACACACAGACACACACACTGGTGATGCAGACCACAGTCAAACATACAGACATAAACAAGCACACACAGACACACACACTGGTAATGCAGACCACAGCCAAACATACAGACATAAACAAGCACACACAGACACACACACAGACACACACACAGACACACACACTGGTGATGCAGACCACAGCCAAACACACAGACACACACACAGACACACACACAGACACACACACAGACACACACACACAGACACACACACTGGTGATGCAGACCACAGCCAAACACACAGACATAAACAAGCACACACAGACACACACACAGACACACACACAGACACACACACTGGTGATGCAGACCACAGCCAAACACACAGACACACACACAGACACACACACAGACACACACACAGACACACACACAGACACACACACTGGTGATGCAGACCACAGCCAAACATACAGACATAAACAAGCACACACAGACACACACACAGACACACACACAGACACACACACTGGTGATGCAGACCACAGCCAAACACACAGACACACACACAGACACACACACAGACACACACACAGACACAGACACACACACTGGTGATGCAGACCACAGCCAAACACACAGACATAAACAAGCACACACAGACACACACACAGACACACACACAGACACACACACTGGTGATGCAGACCACAGCCAAACACACAGACATAAACAAGCACACACAGACACACACACAGACACACACACAGACACACACACTGGTGATGCAGACCACAGCCAAACACACAGACATAAACAAGCACACACAGACACACACACAGACACACACACAGACACACACACTGGTGATGCAGACCACAGCCAAACACACAGACATAAACAAGCACACACAGACACACACACTGGTGATGCAGACCACAGCCAAACACACAGACATAAACAAGCACACACAGACACACACACAGACACACACACAGACACACACACTGGTGATGCAGACCACAGCCAAACACACAGACATAAACAAGCACACACAGACACACACACAGACACACACACTGGTGATGCAGACCACAGCCAAACACACAGACATAAACAAGCACACACAGACACACACACAGACACACACACAGACACACACACTGGTGATGCAGACCACAGCCAAAAACACACAGCACACACACACACACACACACACACAGACACACACACTGGTGATGCAGACCACAGCCAAACACACAGACATAAACAAGCACACACAGACACACACACAGACACACACAGACACACACACTGGTGATGCAGACCACAGCCAAACACACAGACATAAACAAGCACACACTGACACACACACAGACACACACACAGCACACACAGACACACACACACACACACACACACTGGTGATGCAGACCACAGCCAAACACACAGACATAAACAAGCACACACAGACACACACAGACACACACACTGGTGATGCAGATTACAGCCAAACACACAGACATAAACAAGCACACACAGACACACACACAGACACACACACTGGTGATGCAGACCACAGCCAAACACACAGACATAAACAAGCACACACAGACACACACACAGACACACACACTGGTGATGCAGACCACAGCCAAACACACAGCCATAAACAAGCACACACAGACACACACAGACACACACACCCACACGCACCAACACTTTGACTGATGCATACGTATACAATACAATAATCAATTTATGTACACTACACAATGCCCATACCTTAGGTAATGAACATGTAGAAACACACTCACACACTACCCCAGCCAGTCATCTTTTACCTCGGACAAATGGACACAAACCACGGTATCTACTGTAGATCAGGGCTTAGTAGCTCGTGCCCTAAGGAGCCATGGGGGATACTATTCCTCGTATCCCCGACTTCATAAGAAACATCAATTCTCCTCCTCAACGAAGCCCAATCAATGGCAGCAACATGAAAGGTGGCTGATCGTCCCGCCCCCCCCAGGGGCTGGTCCCCTAGCACGCAGCCGGGCTCCTCAGACTCCTGACTCAGCTCTGGGAGGGCTGGGGGAGCTGGAGCCAACCACCACCAGGAACTAGCCCTCTCCTCAGTAAACCCAGGGTAAACCTTTAATTGGACATCATACATGTAAATGTGAATGTAAGCAGGATAGCAGGGTGTCAAGACTTCAAAACGTTTCTTACTTTATGTCTTATGCATGTTTTTGTATGGCCTTGTTAGATAGTGCCCATTGACCTTTAAGAACTTTTAGAGGGTATATGGTGCCAACTCTTATGTAAATCATCATTAGGCTTCAGCCATATTTCATTGACCTGTGTAAAGCTTTAAGATCTTTTGAAAATGTTCTACTGGCTTTATGCGTTTGTTTCTCGAGAGCCACTGATCACATCCATCCACAACTCTCCCTTATGTCTTCACATTGGCCTTGACTTATCTTTATCACGGTCGACACGATGCAATATACCACGTTTTCTTGTCCTGGAGGTTTGTGCCAGAAGAGGCCATCTATCCCACACTCACAGTGTGTGTCCATTGATCTTAAATGACTGGATGGGTAGAAGGATCATTAGGCTAGCGCTATGGTGGTAGCTATGTAGTCCACCTTCTCTCGACTCCTTGAGTCACAAAACACACTCTCTCTCACACACTTAATGAGTGTGCCATCAGGGTCTGGCGGTGGGAACGTATCAGGGTCTGGGGGTGGGAACTGTCATGAAGTTGGCCTGGGGGATAGGTTTATGACAGTCATAAATACCTCTTACCCCCTTTTTCCTTTCTCTACCCTACTGAGGTTACATTTGCAAAACCCTTGGTTAACATAGAGATTCTGGGAACATCAGAAGGTGGGGGGAAATGAACTATATTCTGGTAATCCGAACAATTGAACATATGCGGTGGTACTTAATGAATATGATGTCACTTTACAGAGTAAAGTCTACACATCAGAGTTATCGGATTCACATGGAATTGTTGTTCCATTTAAATGTTTGAATATGAAATTATTCGTGATGGGATGAAATGTGATTTTAGCTTCTAAAATGTGAGATTTGGGTTTTCATAAGATAGGGCTGCTCAATCAGTGGCCTGCCCCTGTGAAGGGACATGGGTTATAAAACTTTTCAAACACGCCCTCCTCTCCCTTCCTATATAAGCCCTTGACGACATTATAACCTCCTGTTCCGAGGATGTGAGGACGACGGTCCGATGTCAGAATGGTTCAGATAATAACTACAGAACGAAGCCAACATCAGCGTGAGCTTTGGTTGCGAATGGTATGAACTTTGAACTCTTATTCACTACAGAAGTGATTCCTCCTAGCCATTGAGTTAGCAACAGCAGATGCAACGAGGGTTAGGAAGGAACAGACAGAGTATCCCGTCTATCACCCAACAACGTTACTACAACGTATTCAATTGACAACCAGAGACATTCTTCAAAGGACTCGGTTTGGCAACACGGCCTTCCATCGACCACCAACCTACTGAAGCACAGCTCAGAGTAAATATTTATTGCATTTTCCTTTTCCAAATGGGCGGTAATTTAGAATGCATCAGATACTGTATTTACGCTAGCACAGCTTCTCCCTGTGTCCCTCAGTCTTCCCGCTCTTTCACTCAAACCAAGTCCCTTTCCTCTGTGTAACAAGCTGTCATATCTGTTCTGCCCGCTAGGGACGTTTTCCTTTATGACGTAATTTGTAATCAAGTTATGATTTAATTATGTGTATGTGTAATTCTGTGTGATTAGTTAGGTATTTAGTAAATAAATAATTAAACCCAATTTTGTATTGCTGATTCAAATTGTTAGCCAGGGTTCGTGCAGATAACCAAGAATTTACAACTTTCAGATGAGACTGAATTAAGATGACGATTGATATTGACTGCTATTGATGTAAAATATTACTAGGTCTTTAAGAGTTTATTCGGAAGATAACAGCTCTATAACTATTATTTAATGGTGCCCGACTCTCTAGTTAATTACATTTACATGATTAGCTCAATCAGGTAATATTAATTACGGATAAATTATTTTATAGAATAGCATGTCATATCACTTAATCCAGCATAGCCAAAGACACGACAGAACGTATCAGGGTCTGGAGGTGTGAACGTATCAGGGTCTGGCGGTGTGAACGTATCAGGGTCTGGAGGTGTGAACGTTTCAGGGTCTGGAGGTGTGAACGTATCAGGGTCTGGAGGTGTGAATGTATCAGGGTCTGGAGGTGTGAATGTTTCAGGGTCTGGAGGTGTGAACGTATCAGGGTCTGGAGGTGTGAACGTATCAGGGTCTGGAGGTGTGAACGTATCAGGGTCTGGAGGTGTGAACGTATCAGGGTCTGGAGGTGTGAACGTATCAGGGTCTGGAGGTGTGAACGTATCAGGGTCTGGAGGTGTGAACGTATCAGGGTCTGGAGGTGTGAACGTATCAGGGTCTGGAGGTGTGAACGTATCAGGGTCTGGAGGTGTGAACGTATCAGGGTCTGTCGGTGTGAACGTATCAGGGTCTGGAGGTGTGAACGTATCAGGGTCTGGAGGTGTGAACGTATCAGGGTCAGGGTCTGGAGGTGTGAACGTATCAGGGTCTGGAAGTCTGAACGTATCAGGGTCTGGAGGTGTGAACGTATCAGGGTCTGGAGGTGGTCTGAACGTATCAGGGTCTGGAGGTGTGAACGTATCAGGGTCTGGAGGTGTGAACGTATCAGGGTCTGGAGGTGTGAACGTATCAGGTCTGGAGGTGTGAACGTATCAGGGTCTGGAGGTGTGAACGTCAGGGTCAGGGTCTCAGGGTCGGTGTGAACGTATCAGGGTCTGGAGGTGTGAACGTATCAGGGTCTGAACGTATCAGGGTGTGAACGTATCAGGGTCTGGAGGTCTGAACGTATCAGGGTCTGGAGGTCTGAACGTATCAGGGTCTGGAGGTGTGAACGTATCAGGGTCTGGAGGTGTGAACGTATCAGGGTCTGGAGGTGTGAACGTATCAGGGTCTGGAGGTGTGAAGGGTCTGGAGGTGTGAACGTATCAGGGTCTGGAGGTGTGAACGTATCAGGGTCTGGCGGTGTGAACGTATCATGGTCTGGCGGTGTGAACGTATCAGGGTCTGGAGGTGTGAACGTATCAGGGTCTGGAGGTGTGAACGTATCAGGGTCTGGAGGTGTGAACGTATCAGGGTCTGGAGGTGTGAACGTATCAGGGTCTGTCGGTGTGAACGTATCAGGGTCTGGAGGTGTGAACATATCAGGGTCTGGAGGTGTGAACGTATCAGGGTCTGTCAGGGTCTGGGAACGTATCAGGGTCTGGAGGTCTGAACGTATCAGGGTCTGGCGGTGTGAATGTATCAGGGTCTGGAGGTCTGAACGTTTCAGGGTCTGGAGGTGTGAACGTATCAGGGTCTGGAGGTGTGAACGTATCAGGGTCTGGCGGTGTGAACGTATCAGGGTCTGGAGGGCGGTGTGAACGTATCAGGGTCTGGAGGTGTGAATGTATCAGGGTCTGGAGGTGTGAACGTTTCAGGGTCTGGAGGTGTGAACGTATCAGGGTCTGGAGGTGGGAACGTATCAGGGTCTGGAGGTGGGAACGTATCAGGGTCTGGAGGTGTGAACGTATCAGGGTCTGGAGGTGTGAACGTATCAGGGTCTGGAGGTGTGAACATATCAGGGTCTGCCGGTGTGAACATATCAGGGTCTGCCGGTGGGAACGTATCAGGGTCTGGAGGTGTGAACATATCAGGGTCTGCGGTGTGAACGTATCAGGGTCTGGAGGTCTGAACGTATCAGGATCTGGAGGTGTGAACGTATCAGGGTCTGGAGGTGTGAACGTATCAGGGTCTGGAGGTGTGAACGTATCAGGGTCTGGAGGTGTGAACATATCAGGGTCTGGAGGTGGGAACATATCAGGGTCTGCGGGGTGGGAACGTATCAGGGTCTGGCGGGTGAACGTATCATGGTCTGGCGGTGTGAACGTATCATGGTCTGGCGGTGTGAACGTATCATGGTCTGGAGGTGGGAACGTATCAGGGTCTGGAGGTGGGAACGTATCAGGGTCTGGAGGTGGAACGTATCAGGGTCTGGAGGTGTGAACGTATCAGGGTCTGGAGGTGTGAACGTATCAGGGTCTGGAGGTCTGAACGTATCAGGGTCTGGAGGTCTGAACGTATCAGGGTCTGGAGGTGTGAACGTATCAGGGTCTGGAGGTGTGAACGTATCAGGGTCTGGAGGTGTGAACGTATCAGGGTCTGGAGGTGTGAACGTATCAGGGTCTGGAGGTGTGAACATATCAGGGTCTGCCGGTGGGAACGTATCAGGGTCTGCCGGTGTGAATGTGGCCTAATTGTCTCACCATTCTAGGTGGTGAATATTTGTGACTGTGGCTTCATTTAGCACCCCACCGTCTTCCTATAGGGGCTTTATTTACAGTCTGTTCTCCACCCCCTCCGCCCTCATACCTCCCCCACTGCATCTCTTCCCAGCACTCCTCTCAGCCACCAACTTTAATTCACCCCTCCTCCCCCATTCCTCTCTGGTCATGGTTAATTAATTGCCAAGCTGTTCACTGCCGATGCCAACTGTAACATAGACAAACACTGATACATTGATACCCACATACATTCACGCTCGCCGACTCCCCTGACAGAAAACTCCCTTGGTCCAGTATTGAAAGATGTTATAGGACAATAATGGAGATGTTATACAGTACCTTCAGAATTCACACCCCTACAAATTCTAACATTAGTAAAATACAAAAATACAAAAATACAAAGACTAATAAAACACTAATATATCTTGACGAGAAACAGTTGAAGTCAGAAATGTACATACACCTTAGCCAAATACATTTAAACTCAGTTTTTCACAATTCCTGACATTTAATCCCAGTAAACATTCCTCGTCTTAGGTCAGTTAGGATCACCACTTTATTTTAAGATTGTGAAATGTCAGAATAATAGCAGAGAGAAAGATTTATTTCAGCTTTAATGTCTTTCATCACATTCCCAGTGGGTCAAAAGTTTACATACACTCAATTAGTATCTGGTAGCATTGCCATTAAATTGTTTAACTTGGGTCAAATGTTTCAGATAGCCCTCCACAAGCTTCCCACAATAAGTTGGGTGAATGTTGGCCCATTCCTCCTGACAGAGATGGTGTAACTGAGTCAGGTCTGTAGGCCTCCTTGCCTGCACACGCTTTTTCAGTTCTGCCCACACATGTTCTATAGGATTGAGATCAGGGCTTTGTGATGGCCACTCCAATACCTTGACTTTATTGTCCTTAAGCCATTTTGCCACAACTTTGGAAGTATGCTTGGGGTCATTGTCCATTTGGAAGACCCATTTGCAACCAAGCTTTAACTTCCTGACTGATGTCTTGAGATGTTGCTTCAATATATCCACATAATTTTCTTTCCTCATGATGCCATCTATTTTGTGAAGTGCACCTTTCCCTCCTGCAGCAAAGCACCCCCACAACATGATGCTGTCACCCCCGTTCTTCACGGTTTGGATGGTTCTTCGGCTTGCAAGCCTCCCCCTTTTTCCTCCAAACATAACGATGGTCATTATGGCCAAACAGTTCTATTTTTGTTTCATCAAACCAGAGGACATTTCTCCAAAAAGTACAATCTTTGTCCCCATGTGCAGTTGCAAACTGGAGCAGTGGCTTCTTCCTTGCTGAGCGGTCTTTCAGGTCATGTCGATATAGGACTCGTTTTACTGTGGATATAGATACTTTTGTACCCGTTTCCTCCAGCATCTTCACAAGGTCCTTTGCTGTTGTTCTGGGATTGATTCACACTTTGCGCACCAAAGTACGTTCATTTCTAGGAGACAGAACGCGTCTCCTTCCTGAGCGGTATGACAGCTGTGTGTTCCCATGGTGTTTATACTTGTGTACTATTGTTTGTACAGATGAACGTGGTACCTCAGGCGTTTGGAAATGGCTCCCAAGGATGAACCGCACTTGTGGAGGTCTACAATTCTTTTTCTGAGGTCTTGGCTGATTCATTTTTATTTTCCCATGATGTCAAGCAAAGAGGCACTGAGTTTGAAGGTAGGCCTTGAAATACATCCACAGGTACACCTCCAATTGACTCAAATTATATAAATTTGCCTATGAGAAGCTTCTAAAGCCATGACATCATTTTCTGGAATTTTCCAAGCTGTTTAAAGGCAGTCAACTTAGTGTATGTAAACTTCTGACCCACTGGACTTGTGATACAGTGAATTGTATGTTAAATAATCTGTCTGTAAACAATTGTTGAGAAAATTGCTTGTCTCATGCACAAAGTAGATGTCCTAACCTACTTGCCAAAACAATAGTTTGTTAACAAGAAATTTGTGGAGTGGTTGAAAAATAAGTTTTAATGACTCCAACCTAAGTGAATGTAAACTTCTGACTTCAACTGTAAGTATTCAACCACCTGCGTTAATACGTGTTAGAATCACATTTGGCAGTAAATACAGCTGTGAGTCTTTCTGGGTAAGTTCTTAAGAGCTTTCCTCACCTGGATTGTGCAACATTTATCATTATTCTTTTCAAAGTTCTCCATGCTCTGTCAAATTGGTTGTTGGTCATTGCTAGACAACCATTTTCAGACAAATTTAGGTCAAAACTGTAAATTTAAGTCAAAACTCAGGAACATTCACCGTCTTCTTGGTAAGCAACTCCAGTGTAGATTTGGCCTTGTCTTTTAGGTTATTGTTATGCTGAAAGGTGAATTCATCACCCAGTGTCTGGTAGAAAGGAGACTTAACAAGGTTTTCCTTTAGGATTTTGCCTGTTCTTATCTACATTCCATTTATCTTTTATCCTGAAAAAGTTCCCAGTCCTTAACAATTACAAGCAAACCCATAACATGATGCATTCACTGCTGTGCTTGAAAATATGGAGAGTGGTGCTCAGTAATGTGTTGTTTTGGATTTGTCCCAAACATAACACTTTGTATTAAGGACAAAAGGTTAATTGCTTTGCCATATTTTTTGCAGTATTACTTTAGTGCCTTGTTGCCAACAGTATGCATGTTTTGGAATATTTTTTATTCTGTACAGGCTTTCTTCACTCTGTCAATTAGGTTAGTATTGTGGAGTAACTACTGTACAATTTTGTTAATCCATCCTCAGTTTTCTCCTATCACAGCCATTGAATTCTAACAGTTTTTAAGCCAAAATTGGCCTCATTTTCCTGAGCAGTTTCCTTCTTCTTCGGCAACTGAGTTAGGAAGGACCTCTGTATTTTTGTAGTGACTGGGTGAATTATTGATACATCATTCAAAGTGTAATTAATAACTTCACCATTCTCAAAGGGATATTCAATGTTGACTGAGGGACCTTACGACTGGGGTACAGAGATGAAGTAGTCATTCAAAAACCATGTTAAGCAGTATTATTGCCAACTCCGTGGCTGTGCTACCAGAGACTCTGGGTTCGAGCCCAGGCTCTGTCGCAGCTGGCCGCGACCGGGAGGTCCATGGGGCGACGCACAATTGGCCCAGCGTCGTCCGGGTTAGGGAGGGTTTGGCCGGCAGGGATATCCTTGTCTCATCGCGCACTAGCGACTCCTGTGGCGGGCCGGGCGCAGTGCACGCTGACCGGCTCGGTAGGTGTATGGTGTTTCCTCCGACACATTGGTGCAGCTAGCTTCTGTGTTGGATGTGCGTTGTGTCAAGAAGCAGTGCGGCTAGGTTGGGTTGTGTTTCGGAGGACGCATGGCTCTCCACCTTCACCTCTCCTGAGTCCGTATGGGAGTTGCGATAAGACAAGACAGTAACTACTACTAATTGGATACCACGAAATTGGAGAAAAAGGAAAACTTTTTTTAATATAAAATAAAAAAGCAGTATTATTGCACATAGAGTGAGTCCATGAAACTTATTGCATGACTTTTTAGTCCTAGTTAGTGACTCAAGACATTTCAGATTTTCATTGTTTATTCATTTGTAAAACATAATTCCACTTTGACATTAAGAGTTATTGTGTGCAAGCCAGTGACAAAATATCTAAATGTAATACACTTTAAATTCAGGCTGTAAAACAGCACAATATGGAAAAAGTCAAGGTGTGTGAAGTGAGTACCGTCTGTATTTATCAAGGGGGAGGTGCGTCCCGGAAACTAAGTAGCAGGTCATCCACATTACCCGGCAGTTTAACTTCGTTGAATTTGGGACACTTTGCACTGAGGTGTTTAAGCAGCCACTGTGTTTGAAATGTTTCGCTTGCATGGCTGAGCGGCGGTTGAGAAAAGATTCTAAATAAGTTCTGACAATTATTCAGTTTGCTTCCCAGATTTTAAAAAAGTCAGGAGGGGGAAAATCTAAATGAAATACTGAAAATGTTGCATGTATTCAACCTGGGGTTTGAAACTCAGTTGCGTTGCAGTTAAGCAGCGGTTGTGACTAAATAGAAAATGACAAGAGAAACCGAGTGTTCCCTATAATACAGTGGTTAGACTAAATCTGTGCAAATGAATCTGTGGGAGAGTGACATCCACAGGGCAAAGCGGTGGTGCTGTGCTTTTATAATCCAACCTTGATAAACAATATTCATTAGCTCTCAACCATGTTCGGCTTCAGTAATCAATGAGAGTTACACGTGAAATTATTGAAAACATGTAATTATTTATACCAGAGGGCTTCAAATCATGATGTTGTGCTGCATTGGCTGTTCTCAGAAATTCAATTATTGTGTTGTGCTGCATTGGCTGTTCTCAGATATTATAGTATCACACACTTTGACGAGCGTGTTGAGATTGAACCCACCTGTTTTCAATTATACTCTATGCTGGTTACAGTGTGGCAACTTCTACACAATGTAACCTCCTTGAGTGTGTCATTGTTTCATCAAGACATCGCTCCCTCTCCCTAATATAGGCTCAACCAGTTATTCCTCTCAGTGGTAAATATATGTCTGCAGTGCCCAACACTCACAGCTCATTGCTGCCACATTTCACAGATCTTGTCAGTAACTGGATGGTAATCTCTCAGGGGAGAATTAGGTTCCTATTGGCAGTTGTGCTTGGAAAACTCATGGGGGCAATTTTCCCTAACACAGTCCAATCAATAACTTCTAATATTAAGTACTAGTCACATCAATCCTTCTGATTCCTTAGGGTGGCAGGGGTTGCTGGCTGGCGGGGTTACTCCAGCAACGTGTCCATTAACTATGACATTTCAATACCAGTGGGAAGAGAGGCTGGACTGTGGCAGTGACAGCCTCTCAGAAAAACCTGCACTTCATGATGGACAAGGGTCACTCACTTGGTATATTTGTACTGTACATTATATGATTGTGACATCACAAATGGGCTTTTAGGAATGTAAGTGTTTTGCTTGGTTGATATGGCAAACGTATAATGTATCAGAATACAGAGTAATGTGCAAAATACTGTTCTGAGCCTACTTCTTTGATAAGATTAATTAAACCACAGTCCATCTCAAAGATTACATTTTTACCCAGAGACCACTGCCTCTGTAGTTAAGCAAAGGTAAAAATGTTGAATAACATTAGTTTCACATTGGTAAGATTCATGACCGTAGAAAACGCTAAGGTAATCTCATACAGCAAATATAGCACCTGTCTTGGCATTTTCAAACAGAGCGTTCCCTTTAAAGCTGTGGTTAGTCTGTGGACATTCATATTAATGCATCATGCAGGTTCCACACAGGTCGTGAAGCTTAACATTTTTGTTACTTCAAAAACGTGTGGGACGTTTGAATAAAACGAACTCCCTGTGGCTCAAGTTTAGTGCAGCAAAATGCCTGGATTTGTATGTCCAGGACCACAACATCGTTGCTGTGTTGATTCAGTTGAAGTCGGAAGTTTACATACACTTTGGTTGGAGTCATTAAAACTCATTTTTCAACCACTCCACAAATTTCTTGTTAACAAACTATAGTTTTGGCAAGTCGGTTAGGACATCTACTTTGTGCATGAGACAAGTAATTTTTCCAAAAATTGTTTACAGACATTATTTCACATGTAATTCACTGTATCACAATTCAAGTGGGTCAGAAGTTTAAATCCACTAAGTTGACTGTGCCTTTAAACAGCTTGGAAAATTCCAGAAAATGATGTCATGGCTTTAGAAGCTTCTCATAGGTAAATTGATATAATTTGAGTCAATTGGAGGTGTACCTGTGGATATATTTCAAGGCCTACCTTCAAACTCAGTGCCTCTTTGCTTGACATCATGGGAAAATAAAAATGAATCAGCCAAGACCTCAGAAAAAGAATTGTACAAGTCTGGTTCATCCTTTGGAGCCATTTCCAAATGCCTAAAGGTACCACGTTCATCTGTACAAACAATAGTACGCAAGTATAAACACCATGGGAACACGCAGCCATCATACCGCTCAGGAAGGAGACACGTTCTGTCTTCTAGAGAAGAACGTACTTTGGTGCGAATAGTGCAAATCAATCCCAGAACAACAGTAAAGGACCTTGTGAAGATGCTGGAGGAAACCGGTACAAAAGTATCTATATCCACAGTAAAACGAGTCCTATATCGACTTGACCTGAAAGGCTGCTCAGCAAGGAAGAAGCCACTGCTCCAAAACCGCCATAGAAAAACAGACTAAGGTTTGCAACTGCACATGGGGACAAAGATTGTAAATTTTGGAGAAATGTCCTCTGGTCTGATGAAACAAAAATAGAACTGTTTCGTCATAATGACCATCGTTATGTTTGGAGGAAAACGAGGGAGGCTTGCAAGCCGAAGAACACCATCTCAACTGTGAAGCAGCATCATGTTGTGGGGGTGTTTTGCTGCAGGAGGGTCTGGAGCAATTCACAAAATAGATGGCAACATGAGAAAGGAAAATTATGTGGATATATTGAAGCAACATCTCAGGACATCAGTCAGGAAGTCAAAGCTTGGTCGCAAATGGGTCTTCCAAATGGACAAGGACCCCAAGCATACTTCCAAAGTTGTGGCAAAATGGCTTAAGGACAACAAAGTCAAGGTATTGCAGTGGCCATCACAAAGCCCTGACCTCAATCCTATAGATATTTGTGGGCAGAACTGACAAAGCGTGTGCGAGCAAGGAGGCCTACAGACCTGACTCAGTTACACCAGCTCTGTAAGGAGGAACTTATTGCCCAACTTATTGCGGGAAGCTTGTGGAAGGCTACCCGATACGTTTGACCCAAGTTAAACAATTTAAAGGCAATGCTACCAAATACTAATTGAGTGTATGTAATCTTCTGACCCACTGGGAATGTGATGATAGAAATAAAAGATGAAATAAATAATTATCTTTACTATTATTCTGACATGTCACATTCTTAAAATAAAGTGGTGATCCTAACTGACCTAAAACAAGGAATTTTTACATTTAGGATTAAATGTCAGGAATTGTGAAAAACTGAGTTTAAATGTATTTGGCTAAGGTGTATGTAAACTTCCGACTTCAACTGTACAACTGTTCAAAGCTATCGGTGTACATGTAGGCTTTTCCATACATACATACATACATACAGCAACTGGAGCATCAACATACATCTTTGAAGTCTCGACATGGCAGTATCCAAAGAGGTATCTGAAGGTAACAGGTGTCACCAAAGCAAATGTTGGAATTCAATGCTCAGCTAATGATTGAGTCTCGAGGCAGTTTTCCAGGTGACTGATGTTCCTCTGTGGAGACGAGGATGAGTGAAGGCGTATTGATTCCTGTTGACAATTCAGTCAGTTCTATGCTCAGCCTGACATGTGTCAGGTCAATCTAAAAAGGTGATTCTGGTAGATCCAATTAATATTCATTGATAGGATTACCTCTGCAATAAAACCTATTAAAGCCAATAGTTTCCATATAATTCTACAATACCCACTACATTCTTCAATATTTGGATATTAGCCAGATTGATGTGGAATATATTCCACAGATCCTAACCCAGAAAGACTACACAGAAATAATTTGTTATTATATGTCCCCAAATACTCACAAATAGGCCTACAATATTGGAATAGTATTGTTGATGATCCAATACACACCACACCATACTCTCACAAGCCATCAAACACAAGCAACACACAACCAATAGTTATTCTATACCCTACTCTACTATATCTAGGCCTATGTACAATTGAAGTCGGAAGTTTACATACACCTTAGACAAATACATTTAAACTCAGTTTTTCACGATTTCTGACATTTAATCCTAGTAAAAAATCCCTGTCTTAGGTCAGTTAGGATCACCACTTTATTTTAAGAATGTGAAATGTCAGAATAATAGTAAAGATAATTATTTATTTGAGCTTTTATGTCTTTCATCACATTTCCAGTGGGTCAGAAGTTTACATACACTCAATTAGTATTTGGTAGCATTGCCTTAAATTGTTTAACTTGGGTCAAATGTTTCAGATAGCCTTCCACAAGCTTCCCACAATAGGTTGGGTGAATTTTGGCCCATTCCTCCTGACAGAGATGGTGTAACTGAGTCAGGTCTGTAGGCCTCCTTGCTCGCACATGGTTTTCAGTTCTGCCCACACATTTTCTATAGGATTGAGGGCTTTGTGATGGCCACTCCAATACCTTGACTTTGTTGTCCTTAAGCCATTTTGCCACAACTTTGGAAGTATGCTTGGGGTCCTTGTCCATTTGGAAGACCCATTTGCGACCAAGCTTTGACTTCCTGACTGATGTCCTGAGATGTTGCTTCAATATATCCACATCATTTTCCTTCCTCATGTAGCAATCTATTTTGTGAAGTGCACCAGCCCCTCCTGCAGCAAAGCACCCCCACAACATGATGCTGCCACCCCCATGCTTCAAGGTTAGGATGGTGTTCTTCGGCTTGCAAGCCTCCCCCTTTTTCTCCAAACATAGTGATGGTCATTATGGCCAAACAGTTCTATTTTTGTTTCATCAGACCAGAGGACATTTCTCCAAAAACTACAATATTTGTCCCCATGTGCAGATGCAACCCGTAGTCTGGCTTTTTTATGGTGGTTTTGGAGCAGTGGCTTCTTCCTTGCTGAGCGGCCTTTCAGGTTATGTCGATATAGGACTCTTTTTACTGTGGATATAGATACTTTTGTACCTGTTTCCTCCAGCATCTTCACAAGGTCCTTTGCTGTTGTACTGGGATTGATTCGCACTTTGCGCACCAAAATACATTCATCTCTAGGAGACAGAACGCGTCTCCTTCCTGAGCGGTGTAACGGCTGCGTGTTCCCATGGTGTTTATACTTGCGTACTATTGTTTGTACAGATGAACGTGGTACCTTCAGGCATTTGGAAATTGCTCCCAAGGATGAACCAGACTTGTGGAGGTCTACAATTCTTTTTTTAAGGTCTTGGCTGATTTCTTTTGATTTTCCCATGATGTCAAGCAAAGAGGCAATGAGTGTGAAGGTAGGCCTTGAAATACATCCACAGGTACACCTCCAATTGACTCAAATGATGTCAATTAGCCTATCAGAAGCTTCTAAAGCCATGACATAATTTTATGGAATTTTCTAACCTGTTTAAAGGCACAGTCAACTTAGTGTATGTAAACTTCTGATCCACTGGAATTGTGATACAGTGAATTATAAGTGGAATAATCTGTCTGTAAACAATTGTTTGAAAAATGACTTGTCTCATGCACAAAGTAGATGTCCTAACCAACTTGCCAAAACAATAGTTTGTTAACAAGAAATTTGTGGAGTGGTTGAAAAATACGTTTTAATGACGCCAACGTAAGTGTATGTAAACTTCCAACTTCAACTGTACATCTACAGAAATTTGAAGAGTAGTCTTAGTCTCTTCACTATCCTTCCCTCCTCTTTTCTGCTAAGTAACTCTCAGGATCTAAATTCTGCCTCTTTGTATGGTTAAGTTGAAAGAAAAGTCCTCTCCCTCTCTCTCTCTATTCAGCAAAGAGGGTAAAGCGGTATAAAACACAGGACCAGGTGTCAAGATATTGACAAGATATATAACTCCATGTGTAGTAAGTCTTACTCATCCTTTAATCTTTTAATTAGGTTTTATGGTGAGGGGTAGGGCAGAGTGTGCTTATTTTAGAATGTTTCAGACTATTTTCAAGATCAAAGGCTATAGCTGTATTGTATATACCACTGCATGTCTACCTCTGACATGTATTGGGATCCATGCTTGTATGTGCTGCTTGAGAGTCTATTTTTAAACTGCTTTGATGACTCAGTAAAAGAAAACACCATTTTTAAAAAAGGTTTCCTTTCCTTTCTACTAGTTCAAATAGCAATCTATTCTCTTGCTCTCCATCTGCTTCGAGACCGTTCTCTCCATCAGTCAAAAGAAAAATGACTAACACAAGAGCCGAGCCGCAGAGCACTGAAACATAACTGTGCATGGCAATGACAAAGGCTACAGTAATACAACAAAGAGAAGAAATCCCATTTGTAATCGGTATACATGAGCTATAGATACAACCTAGAACAGATCTATGAACTGGAATTCTGATAGACCAATATCCTTATTCAAACCATTATTCTAAAACGACCTATTTAGCTTCTAAGCTTCATAAAAGATTAGAGAGAAAATAAATGATTGAATTTAGGCCTAATAGCCTCATGTAGAAAAATATTGCTATTAAAAAGGCTTAAACAGACTCGATGTAAAAGTCGGTGGAGTTGAAACGGAGTAGTTAAATGTATAATATTATTCAATAATATTGCTGATTTGGTTATGTTCTATATCAATGCTTGGTCTAATACTGCGACATCAACCGTTAGTAACACAGTATAGAGTGTTCCATGAACAGTAAAGAAGGCCGTTGTTAAGGGCGGTGCTTTTCAGTCATAGTAGTAATAGCATTTGTAGTGTGCTCATATCTAGAGCCCATAAGAGAATAATTTAGTTTCTCGGTCTCACACTCCGTACAGTGGCTCAGTCTCTTGAAAGTCACGCCCGATTAACAGTGCACGGAGAAAAAGAGGATAGGAGGGTGGAAAAGGGGGAGAGCGTACGTTCAAAGTCAAAATGATAGTGAGAGTCGGAGGATGCATATGAGAGAGGGAACGAGTGTTTAGAGAGAGATGAGCTGAATGCATTGCAAAGAGGAAAATATGAAAAATATGATAATGGCTCTGGTTGGTAATAGCTGTTTATGGGCCATTATTTACTGTTTCTGTATTCATATACGTAGCGAGCCCAATCTCAGTCGGACTTCAGGGAATAACAAATGTCTTCTTCATCTTATCACACATAACAAAACACAGACACACATAGGCCTACATACAAAATCTGCACACAATCTACACACAAACAAGCACTCACAGATGGGCACACCCTTTTGCGTCAAAATCTCATTCAACAAATCCTTTAATTGCTTGATCAATATCCGTAGAGCCATGCAAATTAAGCCAGTAGTCAATAGCAGCTAGGTCAGGTTGAATAACCAAGTAAAGCTCACACACTGAAGCAGTACATTGATTTAAAAAATGCACCACGCTAAAATCCTGTGCCCCTTTCCACCACAAGGCCTGCAGGTCTCACCCTGCACCACTAGCACCACCTCCACATTGATATGTTTATGCTGGAGATCGCAGTTTTATGGGACACCAAAAATGTGTAAACTTGGAGATGTTGTAGAATTTGAGATGATGTTGTTGACTCATTTTCACAGACGAGCAGAAGAATATCAACACGAGACAAACTCTCATGCATGCAGTATCCCCAATGTGTAACCTACAGTGTGTGACTAACACACACACACACACACACACACACACACACACACACACACACACACACACACACACACACACACACACACACACAGGGATGAGTGGGTAGTTGCTGTAAGACAATAATAGTCTAAAAAAGGTCCATCAGTGTGTCCTACCTTGTGTATTGGCAGCCAAAATGTCATCCCTGCTTCTCAGAAGTAGCATGATGGTGTGGCCTGGGACTCCTCTCTCCCTCTCATAGCCTCAGACTGAGGGAGGGTGAACTGAGATGCACACACATGGAAAAAGACAAGAAAGAAATGACTCACTATAGCCTAATCAAAAACTTTAAAACAGCTCTGTCATGATAACACAGGAACCTGTTACATCTACAAACCAACTAGCATTGAAGTATGTATAACATTATGACAGTTCATTTACATTTTGATGACTATAATGATACTGTGCATGCAGGCCTGAATATCCAAAGAGCGTGTGTAAATGGAAGGCTTTATAGAAAAAGACTCAACACATCAATAAGGTATGAGACACATGAGGTAATATGAGCCATATTTTTGGTCTTGAATTTTATTTCATACTACATTGATCTCTTGATATAATTGTGTACATAGGCCTCTGAGATAGGCTAGCTCTTGAGAACCCAAGGATGGCCTGAGGGGGCTTACAGCTTCCCACTCTTGGGTTCTCAACTGAAGGTACAGACCACAGCAGGGTCCATGTTAATAACTACAATCCCAATGCTCTGTTTTAACATTCGTAAACGTTAATAATCCTCACTTGCAAAACATTTTTGGAAACATAAAGCCCTCTATTCTCAAATCAAAAATACCTTCACAAATGCAAAATATACAATTACTGTACACTGTTTAAAGTGGTTTTAACACAGCTGCAGTCAACAGTAATTTTCAGTTACAACACTATTCTGACGTCCTTTTTCCGTTACACACAGGTGTTCGGAGACACTTCGATAGCTAATTAAAACAGGTGGTCGCCTCTGTCTTCCGTAAACAAGGGCTGTAACATGGAAATATGGCTGCCCTAACCCTATATATTTAAATGTTTTATTTATTTAGCAGACGCTCCTATATACAGAGATTTGCAGAAGCCATTAAGGTTAAGTGCCTTGCTCAAAGGGCACATTGACAGATTTCTCATCTAGTCGGCTCAGGGATTTGAACCAGCAACCTCTCGGTTACTGGCACCACGCTCTAAACCACAAGGCTACCTGCCACCCCTGTAAGGGTGTATAGTAACTATTTTTTGATGTATTATTATTCTTTCTCACGGATGTCAAAGTTAAGTTCTACATTTTTCCAAAACCGTATTGCAAGCAAGGCATAGTGACGTTCAGACAAAGCTTCAGAACAGTGTCGGAGCCTTTGTCTTGGGCGGCAGACAGGTTTATGGACAGACAGTATACAGTGCCTTCAGAAAGTATTCACAACACCTGACTTTTTTCACATTTTATTGTGTTACAAAGTGGGATTAAAATGGATTTAATTGTAATTGTTTATCAATGATCTACACAAAATATAAAATATGTAATATATTTTTATTAGATAAGTATTCAATCCATGTTAGATTCCCCTTTGTCAGCAATTACAGATGTGAGTCTGAGTAAATCTGCCTGTCCCTATTCATTGTGCTTAGGGTCATTGTCATTCGCCCCAGTCTGAGGTCCTGAGTGCTCTGGAGCAGGTTTTCATCAAGGACCTCTCTGTACTTTGCTCCGGTAATCTATCCCTTGATCCTGACTAGTGTCCCAGTTCCTGCCACTGTAAAACATCCCCACAGCATGATGCTGCCACCATACTTTATCGCAGGGATGGTGCCAGGTTTCCTCCAGACGTGACGCTAGGCATTCAGGCAAAAGAGTTCAATCTTGGTTTCATTAGACCAGAGAATCTCATTTCTCATGGTCTGAGAGTCCTTTAATTGCCTTTTGGCAAACACCAAGCGGGCTGCCATGTACCTTTAACTGAGGAGTGGCTTCTGTCTGGCCACTCTACCATAAAGGCCTGATTGGTGGAGTGCTGCAGAGATGATTGTCAATTTCAATGGCTGTTAGAAGTTGCTGGATATTGGAGGGAATTGGAACATGCTGTCGTACACATTGATCCAGAGCATCCCACACATGCTCAATGGATGGCATGTCTGGTATGCAGGCCATTGACGAACTGTGCCATTTTCAGCTTCCAGGAATTGTGTACAGATTCTTGCCACCATGGGGCACTCTGTTCACAACGCTGATATCAGCAAACCGCTCACCCACACAACGCCATACATGCAGTCTGCCATTTGCCCGGTTCAGGTGAAACCGGGATTCATCCATCCATCCAGTGTGCCAGTGACCATTGACGGAGAGCATTTGCCCCTGAACTCGGTTACGACCGCGAACTGCAGTCAGGTCAAGACTATGGTGAGGATGACAAGCACGCAGATGAGCTTCCCTGAGATGGTTTCTGACAGTTTGTGCAGAAATTCTTCGGTTGTGCAAACCCACAGTTTCATCAGCTGTCTGGATGACTGGTCTCAGACAATCCCACAGGTGAAGAGGCCGGATGTGGAGGTCCTGGGCTGGTGTGGTTAAACGTGGTCTGCGAATGTGAGGCCGTTTGCACGTACTGCCAAATTCTCCAAAACGACGTTGGAGGCGGCTTATGGTAGAGAAATTAACATTCAATACCCTAGCAACAGCTCTGGTGGACATTTCTGAAGCATAGCAATTGCAAGCTCCCTCAAAACGTGAGACATCTTTGGCATTGTGTTGTGTGTCAAAACTGCACACTTTAATGTGGCCTTTAATTGTCCGCAGCACAAGGCACACACAGAATCTCTAGTGACACAGCTAGCACTGCGATGCAGTGCTTTAGACCACTGCGTCACTCGGGAGGCCCGACTGAGGGACCTTAGAGATAATTGTATGTGTAGGGTACAGAGATAAGATACTCATTCAAAAAGAATACTATTATTGAACGCAGAGTGAGTCCATGAAACCTATTATGTAACTTGTCAAGCACATTTTCACTCCTGAACTTATTTAGGCTTGCCATAACAAAGGGTACTTATTGACACAAGACATTTCAGCTTTTCATTTGAAATTAATTTGTAAACAATACGAAAAACATAATTCCACTTTTACATTATGAGGTATTGTATGCAGGCCAATGACAAAATAATCTCAATTTAATCCATTTTAAATTCAGGCTGTAACACAACAAAATGTGTGAAAAGTCAAGGGGTGTGTACTTTCTGAAGGCACTGTACATTTAACATGACTGTTTATGAACGGGCTAGAGATAGGCCTACAGTATTTTTACCATTATGAAAAAGGAATCTATTAAATGGATGGGGTGGAGTCAATGGCTTACTAGGCTACTGCTACAAATGTTTATGTCATGTGTCAAAACAAGGTTATTTTAAGCATCTAGGCCTTAGTGGTAACATTACAAAATAATACTGAGTAGGCTACCCCCCACCCCTCCCCAAACAATATATAAAATTACCCCATAATGACGAAGCAAAAACAGTTTTTTTAAATTTATTTTTTAGATTTATTTTATTTTTATAAATACCTTGTTTGCGTTCAGAACCTTTGCTCAAATTGAGCTCAGGTGCATCCTGTTTCCATTGATCATCCTTGAGATGTTTCTACAACTTGATTGGTGTCACACCCTGACCTTAGTATTCTTTGTTTTCCTTGTTATTTTGGTTAGGTCAGGGTGTGACATGGGTGATGTATGTGTTTTTTGTCTTGTCTAGGGGTTTTGTATGTTTATGGGGCTGTTTCCTTTCTAGGTAAATTGTATGTCTATGGTTGCCTAGATTGGTTCTCAATTAGAGGCAGCTGTCTATCGTTGTCTCTGATTGGGAACCATATTTAGGCAGCCATATTCTGTGAGTATTTTGTGGGTGATTGTCTATGTCTATGTTAGTTGCTTGTGTCAGCACAGTTCTTATTATAGCTTCACGGTCGTTATTCGTTTATTGTTTTGTATTCAGTGCTTTCTTTAATTAAAACTTCATGATGAACACATATCACGCTGCATTTTGGTCCGCTTCTTACGACGATCGTGACAATTGGAGACCACCTGTGGTAAATTCAATTGATTGGACATGATTTGGAAAAGCACACACCTCCCACTGTTGACAAAGCATGTCTGAGCAAAAACCAAGCCTTGAGGTCAAAGGAATTGTCTGTAGAGCTCTGAGACAGGATTGTGTCAAGGCACAGATCTGAGGAAGGGTACCAAAACATGTCTGCAGAATTGAAGGTACCCAAGAACACAGTGGCCTCCATCATTCTTAAATGGAAGAAGTTTTGAACCACCAAGACTCTTCCAAAAACTGAGCCATCGGGGGAGAAGGGCCTTGGTCAAGGAGGTGACCAAGAACCTGATGGTCACTTTAACAGAGCTCTAGAGTTCCTCTGTGGAGATGGGAGAAACTTCCAGAAGGACAACCATCTTTTCAGCCGGAAGCCACTCCTCAGTAAAAGGCATATGGCAGCCTGCTTGGTGTTTGCCAAAAGGCACCTAAAGACTCTCAGACCATGAGAAACCAGATTCTCTGATCTGATGAAACCAAGATTGAACTCTTTGGCCTGAATGCCAAGCGTCACGTCTGGAGGAAACCTGGCACCATCCCTATGGTGAAGCATGGTGGTGGCAGCATCATACTGCGGGGATGTTTTTATGCGGCAGGGACTGGGAGACTGGTCAGGATCGAGGGAAAGATTAACGGAGCAAAGTACAGAAAGATCCTTGATGAAAACCTGCTCCAGAGCTCTGACAACCTCAGACTGGAGCAAAGGTTCACCTTCCAACAGGACAACGACCCTAAGCACACAGCCAAGACAACGCAGGAGTTGCTTCGGGACAAGTCTCTGAATGTTCTTGAGTGGCTCAGCCAGAGCCCAGACTTGAACCCGATCAATAATCTCTGTAGAGACCTAAAAATAGCTGTGCAGCGAGGATCTGCAGAGAAGAATGGGAGAAACTCCCCAAATACATGTGTGCCAAGCTTGTAGCGTCATACCCAAGAAGTCTCGAGGGTGTAATCACTGGTTTTTCAACAAAGTACTAAGTAAATACATTTTTGAATAAGGCTGTAACGTAACAAAATGTGGAAAAAGTCAAGGGGTCTGAATACTTTCCGAAGGCACAGTATGTGGTATAAAATATTACAGGAGTATTACCCTGGTTGCAATGGTTAGACAAGAACCTTTCCAAATGTACCATGCCCTTCTGAAGTTTGGAATGTACTGCTCTCCTGTTCTTTTTATGTGTAATTGGCTCGGATTTCAAGTTTAGTTTACCTCCCTCCTGTCCGGCCTACACTATAGCTTTTTCAGTGTTAAACTGAGAATATTAATCGACACCTCATGAGATGGGGCGTTTATTAACGAATTTGGCAGGGCATGAATGGTGTGGAGAGATTCAAAATGAACCTTCCCTTGATTTATCTCCTCGCTAAATCCTAATCCTTTCTATCAGTTGATTGAGAATGTGGTTGGATTTTCGCACCTCAAAACAGTTTCAGGGAAAACGGCACGAGCGCTAAATCCTCGTTGGGTCACAGTGTAAAGCGATGTTCAATGTAATTGCTCTCCAAAGCTCGACTTTTCTTTTTTGACCCCTTTTCTGCAATGCCGTATTTGTTGCTATAGAGTTTCCATCTGACTGCAGCGGATCTGTTATTGATGAACAAGGAATAGGGAGGATGGGATAGGTTAGGAACACATTGTAAATGGATGTGCAACCACACACATGGTGAATTTGGCAATAGACTTCAAAGGTCCTAAATGTGATTCATGGGAACTTCGAGATAGGCATGTGCTTTCTTGCTGGGTCAGCCAGACAGTGAATGAGAGCTTCCATTAGAACACTAGGCTCTTTATACCCAGTGTAGGTCCAAAATCCAGCAGGCACTCTGATTGGTGCTTGCACACAACCACACCTGACGCTTCTCTACACTGACGAGGCAAACAAGAGATGCTGTTTCCCTTCAGTACAAGCAATTATGTATTTTACCCAAACATACTGTATGTACTAAATTGTCTCCCTTCCCCCTTAGTACAGTAGGAGTATAATGAATAACTTCTATTAATCCTAATTATACCCATGCATATCTCAAAATACCCTACAAGCAATTTCTCAATGAAGGAAAGTGGATTTGTCTTTTCAGGGGCATGTTGCATAGGCCATACTTTAGATAAATAAATGATTAATTAAATATGCTGATAAATAATGAACTATGTCTCTAGGGCAACAGATTGTAAGTTCTATATTTAATAGATTGATAGGCCTCACACCGACACATGCTGTACACCACATAATCACAGACATACACTTAACACATAAACCAAGAGGGTGACCCTAAATGGAAACGTCAGAGAAAAATAGAGAAAGCTACCATCCAGCCACTATTTCTACCCATTAATACACACAAAATGGCATAAATGCTGAACACATTTTCCTGTAGTTATATCCTCCCTTACGTCGTTGTGTCAATACGACTCTCCTTAATCAGTTATGATGAATTATTAAACATACTTTTTATAGCAGATCATGACACATATTCTCCAGTCTTGGAGTGAATAAACTGCCAATAAATAGTCTCCTCGCCCCATATACTGTCGCTCCCTCCAATCACCAAGTGAGTAAGCCCAGTGTCTGATCCACAGATGCATTCAGTGGGTTGAATGAGAGGGAGACTGACAGATTACTCTAAATTTGAGATGGTTTCATAATCTTAGGGAAGAAGTAGGCCTAAAACATGGGTTAGGGCCTGTCTGTTAGACAGCATAGCGAGTGACAAAGATTAGGGGTGGTGGAACGGAGATTCTGAATGTTCACAGCCCCTGCAGTCTCCTGGCCTTGCTAGAGTCTGCAATGGCTGCAGCACACAAAGCATGAAATGTAGAAGATGCAGGACAACGTTGTCTTTTTGATGGAGATCATATGCAAACTTCTATGTTTTAGGATGAAACTCCAGCGTATTTAAATGGTTACTTAGGTTAAACAATTTCAGAACGCACCCTGAATAATTCACGTTCAGTGGTCCTGCAGTGCCAAATGGCATTTTAGAATATGTCCATTTATGGAAATAATGATATGCCATTTAGCAGACACTTATCTAATGCGACTTGAAACATTTTACATACGAGTGGTCCCAGGGATCCAACTCACAGTCCTGGCGTTGCAAGCCCCATGCTCTACCAACTGAGCTACAGAGGACCTGAATAGATTCAGGATATGCACAGACCACAGGAAGTCAACACATGATGTGGAACTGAAGCCCAAGAGGATCAGTCCAACCATTTAAGGTACAACCACAATCGAAGGGATGGGTGGGCCCATACAAACACATAAAACTTTAACATACAGTGGGGAGAACAAGTATTTGATACACTGCCAATTTTGCAGGTTTTCCTACTTACAAAGCATGTAGAGGTCTGTAATTTTATCATAGGTACACTTCAACTGTGAGAGACGGAATCTTAAACAAAAATCCAGAAAATCACATTGTATGATTTTTAAGTAATTCATTTGCATTTTATTGCATGACATAAGTATTTGATACATCAGAAAAGCAGAACCTAATATTTGGTACAGAAACCTACAGAGATCATATGTTTCCTGTAGTTCTTGACCAGGTTTGCACACACTGCAGCAGGGATTTGGGGCCCACTCCTCCATACAGACCTTCTCCAGATCCTTCAGGTTTCGGGGCTGTCGCTGGGCAATACGGACTTTCAGCTCCCTCCAAAGATTTTCTATTGGGTTCAGGTCTGGAGACTGGCTAGGCCACTCCAGGACCTTGAGATGCTTCTTACGGAGCCACTCCTTAGTTGCCCTGGCTGTGTGTTTCGGGTGGTTGTCTTGCTGGAAGAACCAGCCACGACCCATCTTCAATGTTCTTACTGAGGAAAGGTTGTTGTTGGCCAAGATCTCGCGATACATGGCTCCATCCATCCTCCCCTCAATACGGTGCAGTCGCCCTATCCCCTTTGCAGAAAAGCATCCCCAAAGAATGATGTTTCCACCTCCATGCTTCACGGTTAGGATGGTGTTCTTGGGGTTGTACTCATCCTTCTTCTTCCTCCAAACACAGCGAGTGGAGTTTAGACCAAAAAGCTCTATTTTTGTCTCATCAGACCACATGACCCAGTCCTCCTCTGGATCATCCAGATGGTCATTGGCAAACTTCAGACGGGCCTGGACATGCACTGGCTTGAGCAGGGAGACCTTGTGTGCGCTGCAGGATTTTAATCCATGATGGCGTAGTGTTACTAATGGTTCTCTTTGAGACTGTGGTCCCAGCTCTCTTCAGGTCATTGACCAGGTCCTGCCGTGTAGTTCTGGGCTGATCGCTCACCTTCCTCATGATCATTGATGCCCCATGAGGTGAGATCTTGCATGGAGCCCCAGACCGAGGGTGATTGACCGTCATCTTGAACTTCTTCCATTTTCTAATAATTGCGGAAACAGTTGTTGCCTTCTCACCAAACTTCTTGCCTATTGTCCTGTAGCCCATCCCAGCCTTGTGCAGGTCTACAATTTAGCCCTAATGTCCTTACACAGCTCTCTGGTCTTTCCCATTGTGGAGAGGTTGGAGTCTGTTTGATTGAGTGTGTGGACAGGTGTCTTTTATAGAGGTAACGAGTTCAAACAGGTGCAGTTAATACAGGTCATGAGTGGAGAACAGGAGGGCTTCTTAAATTAAAACTAACAGGTCTGTGAGAGCCGGAATTCTTATTGGTTGGTAGGTGATCAAATACTCATGTCATGCAATAAAATGCAAATTAATTACTTTAAAATCATACCAATGTGATTTTCTGGATTTTTGTTTTAGATTCCGTCTCTCACAGTTGAAGTGTACCTATGATAAAAATTACAAACCTCTACATGCTTTGTAAGTAGGAAAACCTGCAAAATTGGCAGTGTATCAAATATTTGTTCTCCCCACTGTATACTGTAACACTAGTAAAAACCATTGTATTCAATTCTATCAGTTTAATGATAATCAACTTTCTACCCATTGTTGTTGTTGTTGTTTTCTCCTTTTAGGAGACCCACAAGAATCTTGTGGTTGAGCCCATAGTTACACATTGGCCAACCATCTAGCCTCATTGCAATGTTACTGACAGGTATGACAGACTACATGGGCTTAAGGGCCCATCTGCAGGTAGACTCATAGTCACATGTAGGGTCAAAATAGAGCGCACCATGGATAATGACAAGCATTACAAGACCAAGTCCCAGGTGGATATGACGCGTATGGAGCTGTAACCTTGACCAATTCTCAGCACACAGTATAAACCCAAACCCTGTCAGCCAAATGATAGGAAAGTGAATTAGAGAAAAGGGGTCAAACACACAGGACATATGATGGATGGACAGGCGGGTGTGTTGCAGCAGACACACTGAGGCTCTCAACTCAAAGCGGAAACAGACAAAGTGCATAATACTGTACGTTGCGACACGTTTTCCTTTGAAATAATGATGTATTCACCAGATAAGCTGCAGGGAGAGGTAGGCGGAAAGGGCAATGGACTCACTCACGCTCCTTCTACTCTCTTACAGTGACACACACACACTGTACATTAACCGAACTGTCTAGAACTGCATTGGAGAGTGGGTGGAAAGGTTTAAAGAGTACAGATACAGGCAAAGCAATAGGAGCTTGTTTATGAGGTATGGAGATGGGTCATTCCACCAATAAAGCGCCTTTTGGGTTCACGTAACAGGTTGACTTTAAAATGAGGGAAATTGGAAACATCAATCATGAGAAATAATCATCTTCAGAAATGACTGTCAAAGCAACAAATATTCTATATTAAAGGGTACTTCATTTAATATAACAGGCTTTTAAAATGCAATATTGGTGCACAATTGAAGGTATCAAAGGGACTCAAAGGGCACTATTGGTGGAACGACCCAGAAACAGATTACGTAGCCTAAATGTGTAGAAAGACTGTGATGAGATCAGAGTTGTTGATTTTATGGACAGACTAACATCTATAAGACCTCAAACAAGGTATTAAAGGCCCAAGGAAAACATCTATAGATATGGTAGAATTTAGGGGAAATTACTGATCTTCGATAATCCACTGTTCAACTTGTTCAATATCCACCTCTATCACACACACACACACCGACACACTGTGGTGCAATGCTATGTATGAAGGACTAGGAATATGTGTGTTAACAGCCACATTGGACGAGAAAATGTGTGCACACATACCATTGAATCAATGACAAAATGAAGAGCCATAGAGAGAGTTTGTGTGTAAGAGAGACACTGTACTCACCTAATTAACCCTTAATACGGAGTGATTCTAAATGTAATTGTGTTTGTAGATAGGAGAAATTGTAACAATCACAAATATATCACTAGAAGATAAAAGATGTTGACTCCTTAATCCTTGATAGTAAAATCCCATTAAAATTCATGAGTAGAAAAAAAGTATTAAAATCAGCTTAAGTCCATTTGGAAAAACCACCAAAAAGTCCTGAATTTCAATTAAGAGTTAATTAGAGGCTTTCATTTGGAGTCCAATCCGAGACAGAGTAATTCCTCAGGAAAACAGCTACGTCCAGAATGCATTTATCATTGTGAAGAATATTTTAAACATTTCTCATTCCCCAATATCTTCATATAATGTAGAGGAGAATCATAACATTCTCCATCAAGAACAAAAGTAAATATAAAGAGGTGGAGAGAGAATGAATTGTGGTTTGCTCTACTTATCTATGTATATGTCTATTACTGTGTTTAATACACTCTCTTTTTCCCTCTCTCACTCTCTTTCCCTCTCTCACTCTCTTTCCCTCTCTCACTCTCTTTCCGGCTCGCATTCCCTCTCTCACACCAAAAAGTCAGATTTTTGTTAGGTCGCAATAAACCCAATTCCCTAACAACCTTTTCACCACCCTGCCATCAACAGTTTTCTCCTCCTATTGCTAAACATTGTTCCAAAAATAACTACACTAAATTACCTGCCCCTTAAAATATATCACAGTAGTCCCAGTAATAACTTACAAAAATGATTCCCCATTTAAGTAAACATAACTCTCAAATTATATCAGAAATACTAAATGACCCTCTGGGATGTGAATCATTTTCTGATGGCAAATGAAAAAGATGGAGCAACAAATAAAGAAATGACTGGATAATTAAGTGTGGGGGTGTAGGTGGAAAACAACGATGGGATAGACATGAACGGCGCTTAAAATGAGAGCGACAGATGAGAAAAGCATGAAAAAAATATCCTCTGAAAGGTAAAGAATTGCAGCAAGGGTTTTAGTCCATTATGTTTGAGTGCTTGTGTGTGTGTGTGTGTCAGAGGGAGTGAGAGGCGAGGGGGTGGGGGTGTAGAGAGAGATGCATACACAGGTGACAAACCAGTAGAATGAGAAATGAGTGAGTATTAAGTGCCGAGCTACAGATTATGTTTGACAGTCTTCATCAGACAGCAGTCTTATGGTTTCATAAGAGGTGCAGGATGAGATGGGAAGAGTATAATATATTGGTTTATTCCTTTTTTTGCTAGATATGGAGTTCACCTTGGGACCTTGCATTAGTCTCCTCCTGTGTGTGAGTAAAATGATTCAATATAAGGAAACGGAGGCAGTTACACATTTAATGGGAGAAGAGAGTGTTGTGCAATACAGTGAGAGAAAATGTGCTCCTCTGAGACGAGAGGAAGGCGTTGTAGGATGTATCACTGTGGTTTTGATGGGGGTCAAAAGCAAAAAGGTGATGTTCGGGATGGAGAGAAAGAGCATAGGATGGCATGTCATGAAAACAAGTACCAGCTGAATGATTTGATGAAAGAAGCATTCCTCTACCAAGCCATACTGTGGATTAACGTGTGTGTGTGTGTGTGTGTGTTATGTGGATGCGTAACACACACAAAAAGATTGAGACGGACACTAAACACTAAGAGACCTACCTATAAATATAAATAAGAATCCCCAAAATAGAGATGCAAAGGATTGTGGGAGAAGAAAAGAGGTACAAAATAGGAAAGGTAAAAACATGAAAAAGGTAAAATAGTGTCATCAACCAGTCTTTTCTGGGTGGAAAAATCTGGATAATTGAAACACTGGTGGATTCAAAAACTAGCCAAAGTTATGGGGAGGACAGTGAGTGGAGAAATGGGGGGGAGGGGGAGCGTGGGTAACAGGGAAAAGATTGGGAGCCATAGGAATGGTAAGGGAAAGGAGAATGGATAAGGAATTTAAAAAAGAAAAAAAAATCTTTCCTTCCTTTTCTCGTTCATAAATAAAATAAATTGTAGACCAGGTAAATGGAGAAATAGATGAGGAGGCAGAGGACAGAGAGAGCAAGCAAATGAAAAGATAAAGCACCTCCCAGCAAGGCGATGAGGAAGAAGAAGAACAAAGAACGAAAGAAAAAAACAAATACTCCAGTAGCCTCCGTTTTTTCTTGTCTCTATGTGGAAGGGGGGATGGCAGTTGCCAGTTATTCCCCCTCCCAGCTCATCTTCTTTCTTCTTTCAACAAAACAAGCCTCCCCATCCAGATGAAAACATGTCCTTTTCCTCTAGCTCTGGTCTAGTACATACCACTCACACAGGTTAGACATGTTGCAGTGGCTCATCAATATTACTGACTGAAAAGACATGGGGCTATAAGACAAGCATTGCCTGCCTTACTGAACTGAAAATGCTCTGTCCCCTCCCGCCTATCCCTGAGAAATCTGGGAGGGGAGGGAGGAGGGTCCTCTCACAGAATTAGTATGCATTGAGAGAGGAGGGGGTGCCTTTCCAATAAATGTCTAGGAACCAGTGTTAGTGTGAATAAAACTGATAAGGGACTAGCTCCCCCTAGAGTCAAGTATCAATATACCAGTATAGTTTATAAACATTTTAATGAACAATTACAATAGTCTGCATATTTCTTGGTACTTAACCTTTCGGTCAATCTGTTGTCAAGTCCAATGCATTTATTTACATGTTTGTAACCAGCCATTAAGACTATCAGACAAAGCGATCAGCAGATAGTGTGTGAATTACATTGGGTCCAGGGGGGTCCCCTGAATGAGACGTGAGGCCCCCTAAATGCGGGGTCTCTAAATAATACTAATTGAACAATTATATTATTTCTTTAAAATGCAAGTTGTACTGCGACAGAAGTAAATATTAAAATAAAACGAACACCCCTGCCGGTCATGTTTTAAAATATATATATCCACGTGGCTGCACTTGTCATCCCGGGACAGTCCCATCTCTCAGCCCCTTTTCAGGCGTCCCAACTTTTCGTTCTACAAAAAAGGTCCTTTTGTCAAAGACGCATCAAATAATTCAGGCTACAAGAGTGTAGACCTAATGAAAAATCACAGAATGTCATTACAATTCTTGGTGTTTCGTAACGGATGTCTCTTCCCATTCATCTACTCATCAAATGTTAGGATGCTGGAATAATTTTGGACTAGACGAACACACGCAGGTAGCCTACTTTTTGAAGTTATTTGTTTGACAATATGAAAACATGACTAGTTCTGTTCAAGCCAAATTACAAAAAGGTTCAAAAAACATTCAATTACATCCATAGAAAAAAAATGACACAGGAGGCCCTAGATCATGTATAATTTAACTGTAGAACATGTCCTCCAGTGGCAGGAATTGAGCAGGAGGAAAAGAGGTCACATAGGCTTTGGCAGGTTCATGTCTCATGAGATGCAAAACTACTGTGTATTACCATATAATAACATGGTCATTCTGGCCTTCATAGTTTGTTCTTTCAGTTAGACTGACAATTGCAATAAAAAGTTTGAGTTTTCAAATACCTTCAGGAAACTAGGAGAAGAATACTTTATCCATAATCTTTCAGAAACAGGACCAGGCCTTTTCAGGTTTGATTTTCAAATCCTCTCGTCCTGTGTCAAAGATACCATTTTGGTACAATGCTGCACCCATGTGGTCAAACACACAGCAGGCAGACAGTGGTCACATGGGGCCAACCCATTTCACCAGGATGGGCAACAACATTTTCCAGTAACATTCCAATGATAAGTCACTCTTGTAAACACCTGGGCTCAAATATGATTTGAGTGCAAAATTCTGATAAAAAAAATACCAAACACACATTCATTTGAAAATAGAGCAATTAGATTTGCCAGAAGCTTTACTGAACTTTTCACTTTGGCTACCAGAAGAAAAAAAAAAAAATCTACAGAATCAATATTTCTCCTCGTTTTGACTTGACACAACAAATTAACTTAAATCTTAACATTTGGTTAAATTGGAGCTTTCGGTGAAGGGGACGTTAAGACGTCAGTGCACTGAGGCTCACAGAATGGTCCAAAGCGACCAAACACGTCCCTGGCACGGACTGCAAAGTAGTACTTGGAGCCAGAGACAAACTGTGTAAGTGTACAGGCCATGGGCAAAGCCAAGGCCTTCACCTCCCCGATCTTCTTCCAGAGTAGGGGGTGTGTGCTGGGGCCAGAGTGGTCCTGGTGGTAGGCGTATAGGTGGTAGCTGTCCACGGCAGCACAGCTCCTGTCTACCTCAATCACAGACCAGGAGAGCACGATGCCGTCATTCTGGCTCGGAACCCGGGTTATTTTGAGCAGAGGCTGCTGTGGAGGGCTGGTGCTGGCCGCTTCGAGGGGCAGGCTGATAGTTTGAGGTGGGACAGGCAAGGGGGGAAGGGGAGAGGGCTGGGGGCATGGTATGGAAGATGAAGAAGTGGTTGTTGGGGAGGCAATACTTTCAGATGGGGAGCCCTGAAAGAAGAATTTGATCAACTTTCACATCCATTTTCTGTTGACTCTCTTTGGTTGATTAAAAGGCCAATATGTACATTTTCTTCCAATTGGAAAACATTCTGGAACATGCAGTATTCCGTGGCTGCATTCCAAACACTTAAAAGACACACCCTCTCCCCTGAGCCCTCAAATTAAATGGACACTTCTGATGAACCATCATGACATCTGACGAGTTGACACTTGCAGGTGCAAGGGGCGACGGAAGAAGAAATGTATTTTAAATGTACCACTCTTGCCCGGAAATGTGTCACTCGTTCATTTCATGGTTGTTTTCAGTCATCATGGAACCACTGGTAGCTGTTGTGTGTGCCTTATATGCGCTACAGTCAATTATGATTGCATTTCATAATCTTGGCTAGAAGACAACATCCCTGCAGACATCGAATGTTAGCCATCCTACTATATCAGATACATCGAAAATTACAATGTATAAGTGTGATGTCAGGGAAAGTTGTGCGCAAACTATTGTTTCCAAAAGCTAACCAAACAAAAACATAATTACTTTTATGATAAGTGTTTGAGCCGTCATGTGCATTAGTAGCAAAATTTCTAACTTATTTACATTTGTTGACTACTCCATGCAATGTAATGTAGTTTAAGGTTAGGCTGACTTTTCTTAGTGGATGTACAATCAACGTGAATTTAATTATGGGGCGTTTCAGGCCCCGGAGTGAACATAATTGTACGAGAGGTCGACCGACTATGATTTTTCAATGCCGATACCGATTATTGGAGGATTTTTAAAAAAGCAGATACCGATTTATACACTGCTCAAAAAAAAGGGAACACTAAAATAACACATCCTAGATCTGAATGAATGAAATATTCTTATTAAATACTTTTTTCTTTACATAGTTGAATGTGCTGACAACAAAATCACACAAAAATTACCAATGGAAATCAAATGTATCAACCCATGGAGGTTTGGAGTCACACTCAAAATTAAAGTGGAAAACCACACTACAGGCTGATCCAACTTTGATGTAATGTCCTTAAAACAAGTCAAAATGAGGCTCAGTAGTGTGTGGCCTCCATGTGCCTGTATGACCTCCCTACAATGCCTGGGCAAGCTCCTGATGAGGTGGCGGATGGTCTCCTGAGGGATCTCCTCCCAGACCTGGACTAAAGCAGCCGCCAACTCCTGGACAGTCTGTGGTGCAACGTGGCGTTGGTGGAGTGAGCAAGACATGATGTCCCAGATGTGCTCAATTGGATTCAGGTCTGGGGAACGGGCGGGACAGTCCATAGCATCAATGCCTTCCTCTTGCAGGAACTGCTGACACACTCCAGCCACATGAGGTTTAGCATCGTCTTGTATTAGGAGGAACTCAGGACCAACCGCACTAGCATATGGTCTCACAAGGTGTCTTGAGGATCTCATCTCGGTACCTAATGGCAGTAGGCTACCTCTGGCGAGCACATGGAGGGCTGTGCGGCCCCCCAAAGAAATGCCACCCCACACCATGACTGACCCACCGCCAAACCGGTCATGCTGGAGGATGTTGCAGGCAGCAGAACGTTCTCCACGGCGTCTCCAGACTGTCACGTCTGTCACATGTGCTCAGTGTGAACCTGCTTTCATCTGTGAAGAGCACAGGGCGCCAGTGGCAAATTTGCCAATCTTTGTGTTCTCTGGCAAATGCCAAACGTCCTGCACGGTGTTGGGCTGTAAGCACAGCCCCCCACCTGTGGACATCGGGCCCTCATACCACCCTCATGGAGTCTGTTTCTGACCGTTTGAGCAGACACATGCACATTTGTGGCCTGCTGGAGGTCATTTTGCAGGTCTCTGGCAGTGCTCCTCCTTGCACAAAGGTGGAGGTAGCGGTCCTGCTGCTGGGTTGCTGCCCTCCTACGGCCTCCTCCACGTCTCCTGATGTACTGGCCTGTCTCCTGGTAGCGCCTCCATGCTCTGGACACTACGCTGACAGACACAGCAAACCTTCTTGCCACAGCTCGCATTGATGTGCCATCCTGGATGAGCTGCACTACCTGAGCCACGTGTGTGGGTTGTAGACTGTCTCATGCTACCACTAGAGTGAAAGCACTGCCAGCATTCAAAAGTGACCAAAACATCAGCCAGGAAGCATAGGAACTGAGAAGTGGTCTGTGGTCCCCACCTGCAGAACCACTCCTTATTGGGGGCGTCTTGCTAATTGCCTATAATTTCCACCTGTTGTCTATATCATCTGGACAACAGCATGTGAAATTTATTGTCAATCAGTGTTGCTTCCTAAGTGGACGGTTTGATTCCACAGAAGTGTGATTGACTTGGAGTTACATTGTGTTGTTTAAGTGTTCCCTTATATATATATATATATATATATATATATATATACATACATACATACATACATATACATACATACATACAGTGGGGCAAAAAAGTATTTAGTCAGCCTCCAATTGTGCAAGTTCTCCCACTTAAAAAGACGAGGCCTGTAATTTTCATCATAGGTACACTTCAACTAATGACAGACAAAATGAGGGGGAAAAAAAAAATCCAGAAAATCACATTGTAGGATTTTTAATGAATTTATTTGCAAATTATGGTAGAAAATAAGTATTTGGTCAATAACAAAAGTTTCTCAATACTTTGTTATATAGCCTTTGCTGGCAATGACAGAGGTCAAATGTTTTCTGTAAGTCTTCACACAATGTTGCTGGTATTTTGGCCCATTCCTCCATGCAGATCTCCACTAGAGCAGTGATGTTTTGGGGCTATTGCTGGGCAACACAGACTTTCAACTCCCTCCAAAGATTTTCTATGGGGTTGAGATCTGGAGACTGGCTAGGCCACTCCAGGACCTTGAAATGCTTCTTACGAATCCCCTACTTCGTTGCCCGGGCGGCGTGTTTGGGACCATTGTCATGCTGAAAGACCCAGCCACGTTTCATCTTCAATGCCCTTGCTGATGGAAGGAGGTTTTTACTCAAAATCTCACGATACATGGCCCCATTCATTCTTTCCTTTACACGGATGAGTTGTCCTGGTCCCTTTGCAGAAAAACAGCCCCAAAGCATGATGTTTCCACCCCCATGCTTCACAGTAAGTATGGTGTTCTTTGGATGCAACTCAGCATTCTTTGTCCTCCAAACACGACAAGTTGAGTTTACCAAAAAGTTATATTTTGGTTTCATCTGACCATATGACATTCTCCCAATCTTCTTCTGGATCATCCAAATGCTCTCTAGCAAACTTCAGACGGGCCTGGACATGTACTGGCTTAAGCAGGGGGACACGTCTGGCACTGCAGGATTTGAGTCCTTGGCGGCATAGTGTGTTACTGATGGTAGACTTTGTTACTTTGGTCCCAGCTCTCTGCAGGTCATTCACTAGGTCCCCCCGTGTGGTTCTGGGATTTTTGCTCACCATTCTTGTGATCATTTTGACCCCACGGGGTGAGATCTTGAGTGGAGCCCCAGATCGAGGGAGATTATCAGTGGTCTTGTATGTCTTCCATTTCCTAATAATTGCTCCCACAGTTGATTTCTTCAAACCAAGCTGCTTACCTATTGCAGATTCAGTCTGCCCAGCATGGTGCAGGTTTACAATTTTGTTTCTGGTGTCCTTTGACAGCTCTTTGGTCTTGGCCATAGTGGAGTTTGGAGTGTGACTGTTTGAGGTTGTGGACAGGTGTCTTTTATACTGATAACAAGTTCAAACAGGTGCCATTAATACAGGTAGCGAGTGGAGGACAGAGGAGCCTCTTAAAGAAGAAGTTACAGGTCTGTGAGAGCCAGAAATCTTGCTTGTTTGTAGGTGACCAAATACTTATTTTCCACCATAATTTGCAAACATTCTTTCAAAATCGAACGATGTGATTTTCTGGATTTTTTTTTCTCATTTTGTCTGTCATAGTTGAAGTGTACCTATGATGAAAATTACAGGCCTCTCATCTTTTTAAAGTAGGAGAACTTGCACAATTGGTGGCTGACTAAATACTGTTTTGCCCCACTTATATATATATATATATATATATCAAATAATGACAATTACAACAATACTGAATGAACACTTATTTTAACTTAATATATCAATAAAATCAATTTAGTCTCAAATAAATAATGAAACATATTCAATTTGGTTTAAATAATGCAAAAACAAAGTGTTAGAGAAGAAAGTAAAAGTGCAATATGTGCCATGTAAAAAAGCTAACGTTTAAGTTCCTTGCTCAGAACATATGAAAGCTGGTGGTTCCCTTTAACATGAGTCTTCAATATTCCTGGGTATGATGTTTTAGGCTGTAGTTATTATGGGACTATTTCTCTCTATACCGTTTGTATTTCATATACCTTTGACTATTGGATGTTCTAATAGGTACTTTAGTATTGCCAGACTAATTTCGGGAGTTGATAGGCTTGAAGTCATACACAGCGTAATGCTTGAAGCACAGCGAAGAGTTGCTGGCAAATGCAGGAAAGTGCGGTTTGAATGAATGCTTACGAGCCTGCTGCTGCCTACCAACACTCAGTCAGACTGCTCTATCAAATCATAGACTTAATTATAATACACAGAAATACGAGCCGTAGGTCATTAATATGGTCAAATCCGGAAATAATCATTTCGAAAACAAAACGTTTATTATTTTAGATAAACACGGAACCGTTCCATATTTTATCTAACAGGTGGCATCCCTAAGTCCAAATATTTCTGTTACATTGCACAACCTCCAATGTTATGTCATAATTATGTACAATTCTGGCAAATTAATTACGGTCTTTGTTAGGAAGAAATGGTCTTCACACTGTTCGCAATGAGCCAGGCGGCCCAAACTGCTGCATATACCCGGACTCTGTTGCACAGAACGCAAGAGAAGTTACACAATTTCCCTAGATAAAATAAATTCATGTTAGCAGGCAATATTAACCAAATATGCAGGTTTAAAAATATATTGTGTATTGATTTTAAGAAAGGCATTGATGTTTATGGTTAGGTACACATTGGTGCAACGACAGTGCTTTTTTTGCGAATGCGCTTGTTAAATCACCCATTTGGCGAAGTAGGCTATGATTCAATGATAAATTAACAGGCACCGCATCGATTATATGCAACGCAGGACAAGCTAGATAAACTAGTAATAATCGCCAACCATGTGTAGTTAACTAGTGATCATGTTAAGATTGTTTTTTATATAAGAGAAGTTTAATGCTAGCTAGCACCTTACCTTGGCTCCTTGCTGCACTCGCATAACAGGTAGTCAGCCTGCCACGCAGTCTCCTTGTGGAGTGCAATGTTATCGGCCATAATCGGTCTAAAAATGCTGATTATCGATTGTTACGAAAACTTGAAATTGTCCCTAATTAAAATCGTCCATTCCGATTAATCAGTCGACCTCTTAAATTGTACACTTGCAAACGCGATCAAAAACGAGGGCTGAGGGGCTTCCGTTGCCAACTTCTCTTGCTTGGCTAATCATTTGGACCGACAACAAAGATGGCCACGGGGATTCCCCCAATTGCATAAGGCAAGGGTAAGTGGAGGAGGGTGTGTCTTTTCTAAGTTTAAAACGCAGCCCATGTATTGAAAGACGGTTGCTCGGCTTTCGAATATTTGGTAGTCTCACCTGCAGGGGGCGATGATAAACAGCATGCGGAGATCCAACAGCTGAAGTCTGACCAAGAGATGACCTCACTGAAACAATAAATAAAGAGAAAAACAATCTGGGTATTCTGTCAACATAACCACAGACAGTGTTGGCACAAGACACCACATACCGGCCTGTGTGCCGACTGAAGTGGAGGTGGCTGTTGTTCGCTGACCCGCTGTTGAAGGCGAGGGTGAGGCCTTCAAAGCCACCGGAGCCTTCAGCACTCCAGTAACTGCACACAACACATGGGGACAACTTCAGGAGATGTACAACTCACTGCACTTCTGGCCTCTATAATATCATAAAATACTGCTCACCAAAAGGAAGAGGGAGGGAAAGGAATATCAATCTTACCTAGAACATCGTCATCATCATCCTCCTCCTCCTCCTCTGTCAGGTCTATGAATGCTTCTGATTTGGCAGGGTGAGATGCCTGCGTGGAGTCTGAAGGAGTATTTGTAGATTCACTACCTACATAGGAGAGTGTAGGAAAACACAGCTTCTCAGAATGACACTGAGAATCTGGGCAAAACAAACTACTTACATTTACTCTTCCAAGATAACAAGCCAAACTTCTGAGGTGTAAGCTAACCTGTTTTTGCAGGCACCTGTGGTACAGGGGAAGCTAGTTGTGCTGGGGCAGCTGGATGCACAGAGGCAGCTGGTCGCACAGAGGGTTGAGTGCCTGTGGTGGCTGGCATTGAGAATCTTGGTAAGGATGAAGTGGAGTTCGCCATAGACACAAGCCGAATGGACTCACAGACGGAGACAGACACACTGGAGCTGGGCCTGCCGACTGTCCCAGTGGCTCCAGGGTGGGAGATATTGGGTGTGGCCCTGGGTGTGGTTATGGTTGTGGCCCTGCGTGTGGGTGTGGTTATGGTTGTGGCCCTGGGTGTGGTTATGGTTGTGGTTGTGGCCCTGGGTGTGGTTATGGTTGTGGTTGTGGCCCTGGGTGTGGTTATGGTTGTGGCCCAGGGTGTGGTTGCATGTGTGGCCATAGGTATGGCCCAGGGTGTTGTTGTGGTTATGGTTGTGGCCCTGGGCATGGCTATGGGTGTGGTTATGTGGGACGTTGTGGCAGCTGGTGAGTCAGTGGGTGTAGTCGTGGTTGTGGGTGTGGCAGCGAAATGAGATAAGAGGGCAGAAGCAGAGGGGGGCTTGGGAGCAGCAGGGGTGTAGGGAGTAGTCCTCTGCAGGAGGAAGGCAGTGGTGGGTGTCGCAGTGGAACTCGTCATGGCGGGAAGTGCGCACACTGGGATTAGCTGGGAGTTGGTTGGGTTGGTAAGGATGGCTGTCCCTCCACCAGGCAGCTGTATGAGGAATGACTGGAGAGGGAAGGCGGACGGGCCGGGTGCTGGGGTAACACAGGTGCTCAGCATCAAGGTTTGGGATGTGGGTTGAGATCCGGCTGAGGCTGTGGAAGAGGGGGAAGGTAGCAAGGGGGCTTGTGGAGGAGAAAGAAATTGAGACAAAAAAAATGTTAAAGGAAGAGACTGTATACAATGATATTATTAGTTGGTTAAAGAAAACACACAGATTAAGATGAAGAGAAAACTCCCTCCTGCTCACCTGTGGGTACAGGACTAGGGGTTTGACAGCCCTGATCAGTACGTACAGGAGTAGGGGTTTGACTGCTCTGATCATTAGGCTTTGGATCCGGTATGTTGTTCCCCATTGTTCTGTTTACAAGGAGGAGAGGAAATGATTACAGGCAGAGGATTCAGGAAGCTGATCAAAAGGCTGCTCAGTGGAGAATGATGGTAAACATAAGTGGATGCTGAGAGATACAGTATGACATCACTGTGCATCCAATCAATTGCTTTTATCCCAAATAACTCAATGACAAATTTAATCTTCGTTGTCAATGCACCTATTTCTTTGGGTTACCCTCTGGTGAAATGTTTTTTCCCTATGATTAATTGGGACACGCTGCTACACTTCAAATCATTGACTTACCTCAGGCTGAGAATTCCTGATCCTGCTTGGGTGGTTGCTGTGGCAGAAGTAGAGGTAGGTGGCAACAGTACCTGATGAATATAGGGAAGAGCACTTTGTATAGAGTTCCAATGGTACCATCAATCTTTCAAAAAGATCTCTCTGAAATCACAGTCATCATTGAAAGATCAATTGCCTCCATTTTCACTCACCTCTGGAGGCTTGGCATTCTCCCTGGCCTGGATGGCAGTTCCAACTTTCTTAGAAAGTCGGCCAATCTTTGCCTGAAAGGGCACACGTGGAGCATGGATTTGCTTGTCTAATGGGCAATACATTCCAATGTTTTTATCCTAGATTACCCTGTTTGTGTTTTATTTCTCATCTTCTGACAACTGACCTGCAAGCTCTTGAGTGCACTCGGGTGTTTTTCTATTTTGTCCAGTCTGTCTCTGAGCCCCTGAAGACTCTTGTCAAATAGTGTGAGCTGCAGAACACACAACTGCTCCTCAACAAGCTGCTGCACCACCTACAGAGGACAGGGATTTTAATGGGCAAGTGAGGAAAAAAGATGGAAGGTTATTTTATTTGTTTAACCTTAAAACCAGTCCAATGGAGATTTTTTAAATAAATAACACAAGAAGGTAGCACCAATAAAATAAAAGTCAAAAATATGCCATGCAGCTCAGGATACATGACTACAACTTGGGAACTGAGACATGGTTTCTTTAAATAAATAAAACATCTCAATTGAGGACAAACCTTCTTTAGCTTGTGTTGCCTTTCTGCGCTCCCACTGATCTTCAGCTCCACATGAGCCTCCACCTCCTCACAGTCTACTCTGGGCCTCTTATGATGCCTCTCCACCACTTCCAAGTCTCTTTCTCCCTGCTTTTGACCAACATCCTCCGAGTCTCCAGACAAGGATCGTTTCTTCTGTAGAGCAACACCCTCCTCTTCTTGTTTAGAGAGAACACAAAACATTATAATATCAAAACACCGCTATTATCGAAGCTAACATCTTGAAAAAAAAAAATCTCCGCTAGCCAACAGGCCAGTTGAAGTCAGAAATATGACCAATTCCTGCAACCTAGCTAACATATGAACTAAACTTGACATAATCACTTTGGTGCTTCAGTTGGGAATGGAAAAGACTATAGAATTACCTTCATCAATCTGAAGGGGCGTTGGTGAAGAAGGGGACGGACAGTCAACTGGAGCACCACTTTCAAATTGTTCTGGCTTCTCCATGTTAACCTCAACTTTTTCTACCTTTCCTTCACTTTCCCTCTGTTCCTCCTCTTCATCACTCTCATCCTGGACATCATCATCTTCACTAAGCACCAGGAACCCAGGCCTGACCTCCTGGTCTGACTCTGCCGTGTATGACGGGGAGAGTGAAGGGGAAGAGACAGACTCTACAGCCGTGTTGGAGGACAGGAGGAGGGAGGCAGCAGGGTTCAATATGGGCACTGTGTCCGGAGTGGTACCTGGTACCAGGTCTACTTCCATACCATCAACCTCACACTCTCTTACTGCTACTGCTTTCTCTGAACTCACAGGAGAGGAAACAATAACATCCTCCTTGGAATTTTTATCCACCTTTCCCAGTCCATTCATTTTGTCTTCTACCTCAAGGCTGGGTAATGTAGACTCCTTGTCCCCCTCTCCTTCTTCCTGAACATCTTCTACATCAAAGTGTATGTTCTGTGATGAAGAAACCAGTAATTCAGAGGCTGTTGGTTCCTCAGAGGTCTCAGTGGTTAGGGATGTGGCCGTCAGGGAGGAAGGGGCATGAGTGGTGGAATGTGTAGTTCCATGTATTTCTTTATCTACTTCCATAGACACATCTTCACAGTGCTTCCCATTTACCATTACTGGCTGAGGTGGGGATGGCAAAGAACATGGAGAGGAGAGAGTGGTGTGAAGCGATTCCAGTTGCTGTCGATCGCTGACTTTCATAGTCTTTTTTGCTCTGAAGATTTTCCTCAGGGGTTCCTCTGCGACAGCAACATCCATGCTTGACCTGAATGGTGGTGGAGAAGAACAAGCAAAAGAATGTCAATCATGTACAATTCTGTTTTTGTTTTACTCTACTTATTTGCATTTGCCTTTGATTCATGCAAATTAAAAACAAACATACTCATTCATCTCTTCATTAATGAAGTGTATTAAATTCAAATAGAAGTGGGAGCACTGACTTTCCCGTACACACTATTGTTGAAGTCCAAGATAGGACACACCTACAATCATGCAGCTGCACCTCCTCCTCTTTACACCCTGTCAACTCTGATTGGTAGAGTGCAAAGCCTGCCAGGCAACTCAAGCAGGTGATTGATTCAGTGACGGGTTTCAGGGCCTGGTGGGAGGTTTCTGCACCGGGTGAAAAGCGATTGCATTTGTTTTGAAACGGGGCTGCCTCCTGGGCGTGAGCCAGGTGTCCTGCTCTGCCCAACGGTGGCTCAAAAAAAAAAAAAAAAAAAAATTGGGTTAAGTAAGTGAAGTAATGAGTAGGATTCTGTTTTCACATGCAAATATATATATCTGCCTTCCCAATGAAAGCTAGTTTGAAAATTATGACGTTCCATGCAAAAGATGTTTCTGAACGATGCACCATGCTGCTATGTTGACAGCATGAGCATGCAGCCCAGACTACTGTTCCATTTGAGAAGGGTGCTCCTCCCACACCGCTTTTGACCTTTCATGTCACCTAGCAGCATTCAGCATGAGCGCTGTTGTCAGCATGAAGCCCAGATTACTGTTCCATTTGAGAAGGGTGCTCCTCCCTTGCCGCTTTTGACCTTTCATGTCACCTTGCAGCATTCACAGAGGCTGTTAGTTTCTCCAAGCCTGCAGGCGAGAGAAGGAAGGATACAAGAACCCTACCCTTCACTTGCAATAGCCAACAGCCTGGAAACCTGACGTTGAATTTCATTGAAGCACGCACACAAGATGAAAATACATGTATGCATGCATACTTGCCAGGCTCATGCTTACATGGTTCTGTGCATGCTTCAGGTGACAAATCTGAACATTCTGCCAGCACTTTGAAAAGTAGATTAAACTATACTTTCCTGTAGATATTGTCTCATTCCTACCTGCAAACAGACCAACCACATGGACCACCAGTAAAGTTAAACTACAATTTTATTCAACATTCTGGCTTGTAGAGGTCGTGAGAGGAAACTTTCCTGATCCAAACACTAATTTATGCCCAACGTAGATTTCCATTAAATAAAACATCAGGTTTCCAGGCTATAGCCAACTAAGTGGTAAGTTCTGCATATACTTACCACTACCTCATCAAAATAGGAATGAAAATAGGAATGAAAACAAAATCAATCAAAATAACCTTGCATAGTGCCATGCCATCTTAGCCATGTCATCTTGACAAATTTAGGACAGCTCTTAGAGCCAGTAAGTTTGTTTTTTAAAGCAATAAAATAAACCCCATTGAGTTGGAAGAATCTGTAATGACATTAGTACACTTTTTCAAAGATTACATTTTCAAGTTGTTGCCCTCATGGAATGTCATTCCTTAAACTGCCTCATCATAAATCCAGTACTACCTGCAGCTGGAAATGTAATGCGATGCATTTGCTCCATGTAAAGTTTAGGAAGGTGGAGACTTTACTGTCTCTAATATTTTTTTCTGAAAATTCCCCCCCAGAACCTAACTGAGCATTTGATACAATTATTATTATGATTAGTTCTGGGATTCAGAGATTCACTCCATGTGCCCCCCTCTGACAGTATGGGCCTGAATTGACTTGTCAAACCCAAGGGTATGGGGTAATTCCCCTATGATCACATTCATGGAGGATTCCCTTTGCAGTTGGATGAAATTCTATTTAGCCCAGTTAACTTACCTTGTGAAAGGAGGGAATTAAATGCGCCTGTGAAAGGCAGCAATTAAATGCACCTGTGGACACTCAGACTAAGTATCAATGGCTAGACTAAGTACGAGATTGAGACTATCAAACTGCACACCTGAATTTAATTTCACTAATTGATTACTGTTGATTCGTCACACCAGGTGTTGGCTAAGTGAAGGAAGGCGTGGCCAAACTAGTCTTACAGTGTTTGTCACAAAGCAGAATCAATATTAGCCAGGTAACTAACAAACTTTCAGATATAGTGGTTTGTTTTCTGGTTTATTAAAAAAGCTCAAGTAAATGATGGATTATTGAGAATATTGAGTCAGTACCATTTACATTTCAAGTCAATCTTTCTCAGTTAGCTGGCTAAATCATCCATCCTGACATTACTTAAGAGGGCCATGGAGTACACAGGCTTTTGTTCCAGCCCAGAAATCATGACACACTCCTGTGCCTCAAACAATTAAGTTGAATATTGTGATATTTCAATTATGAAGTGGTATATTACACACAATGATTTGTTTTGCACTGACAAAATGAGATCTCTAATAGCACATGTATAAGAAGACTGGCCGTAGGAACATTGCCCTTTAAGTCAAGATGTGCAGGATCTGATGGCTTGGACACATTGACGGACAGTGGTAGCTGTGCTGGAGTAGATTGGTCTCATGGGACAGGGCACGGACTGTGGCAAGGCACTCAAGCAGTAGAAGGACTAAGTAAGTTATGTAAATTTAATTCCGTCAAAATGCTGCGTTAACGGACCTACAATTGCTACATCAGTAAGTTATGTAGATGCCTTTCAATGGCCTCGCCATTTACATAAAATGATCCATTCAGTGAAGTTTAGACTAAGATTTAAAGTATATCTTAATGCAGTAACTCAATGTTAAACACGTGAGGTCACTCACCCTTTACATCCAGTTTCATAACAGGATCCTGTAGTGACCAGAACTTGCTAAGTGCTAAATTGAATCAGCAAATGCTAACTTGCACAGTAATTTAACAACCTAACTTGACCTGTCTCCTTATCCTGTCTGTTGTCACTGATTGGGAGTGAATCACAACCACTCAAAACCAGCACATTCTTAGTATGTGCTAAACTTCCCTGCCCACATTCGTATGTTCTAAACTCCACAGCTAGCCTATTCAGTCCGTCAATTCGCTCCCTCTCAAACAAAGCAGGAAGTGTGATGGGGGAGGGAAATCCAGACAGATGAAGGCGGGGCTACCATTTTTGGGGAAACTGCAGAAATGGAAACAGGTGTTTCAAGGCACTTTCAATTGCACCATTCTTCATGAAAATGAGTCGTCTACATTTTGTAGCAACTCTCATACTCTGTGTAACGGATGTGAAACGGTAGCTTAGTTAGCGGTGGTGCGCGCTAAATAGTGTTTCAATCGGTGACGTCACTTGCTCTGAGACCTTGAAGTAGTGGTTCCCCTTGCTCTGCAAGGCCTGCGGCTTTTGGGTAACGATGCTTCGTGGGTGACTGTTGTTGATGTATGCAGAGGGTCCCTGGTTCGCTCCCGGGTATGGGCGAGGGACGGTCTAAAGTTATACTGTTACATTGATGCTGTTGACATTCGGAAAAGGAGGAGGTCAAAAGGGGGGTGAGTGTAACGGATGTGAAACGGCTAGCTTAGTTAGCTGTGGTGCGCACTAAATAGCGTTTCAATCAGTGACGTCACCATGGTTAACGATGCTTCGTGGGTGACTGTTGATGTGTGCAGAGGGTCCCTGGTTTGCGCCCGAGTATGGGATGGGACGGTCTAAAGTTATACTGTTACATATGCTCATGATACAAAACAGTTCCATCTCAATCCATCCCGCATTGTGCTTCAGGCAATATTATATTTTATTATTATCCTGAATATTGTCCCCACTCATTACTAACTTGTGATGAACTATACCCAGAGGGAAATGAACTATACCCAGGGGGAAATTAACTATACCCAGGGGGAAATGAACTAACATGATTCAAAACCATCTCATATTGCCTCTGCATGTTTACTACTACTTTTTCTTACTGTTTGATTAGTGCTAGAATATTTGTATGCATCCTATAATGTATACTTTTCAGTCGATAGTTTAACACAAATAAGCCTACAGTACATCAACAGCCTAGGTTCTGCAACCTCATTATGCATGTCAAGCTTTTCAGTCAGCCATTTTGGCAGCTGTCAGAAGTTTTAATTGATTAAATTAAATGTTCTAGCTAGGTATCATGTCATTATGAATGAACGACTATAGGCTAAAACAAATATCTTACACAGCGACAATCTCCACAACATTTGGCTCAATTGGAATTACTTATCTTGGACATCAAGTGAGAATCATTTGTTTTTATTTGTCATACATTTTCTGCTCGCTGCCCATTCAAACATGGGCAACACAAGTAATCAAGCTATGAATGAGGGATAGAGCAATTGAGATCCCAATAAAGTAGGCTATTGGCCAGACAGCTGGGTAGGGCCGGACGGACAGGTTTTTAGAAATGTTTGCTCATTTTTTAATAATAAAAAATAAATGCCTTATGTAAATATGTTTTCAGACCTTTTGCTATGAGACTCAAAATTGAGCTCAGGTGCTTCCTGTTACAATTGATCATCCTTGAGATGTTTCTACAACTTGATTGGAGTCCACCTGTGGTAAATTCAATTGATTGGACATGATTTGAAATGCCCACACCAGTCTATATAAGGTCCCACAGTTGACAGTGCGTGTCAGAGCAAAAATCAAGACATGAGGTCGAAGGAATTGTCCGTAGAGCTCTAAGACAGGATTGTGTCGGCACAGATCTGGGGAAGGGTCAGCATTGAAGGTCCCAAAGAACACAGTAGCCTCCATCATTCTTAAATTGAAGAAATTTGGAACCACCAAGACTCTTCCTAGAGCTGGCTGCCTGGCCAAACTGAGCAATCGGAGGAGAAGGGCCTTGGTCAGTGAGGTGATCAAGAACCTGACGGTCACTCTGACAGAGCTCCAGAGTTCCTCTGTGGAGATGGTTGTCCTTCTGGAAGGTTCTCCCATCTCTGCAGCATTCCACCAATCAGGCCTTCATGGTGGAGTAGCCAGATGGAAGCCACTCCTTAGCAAAAGGCCCATGACAGCCTGTGCCTAAAGGACTTTTAGACCATGAGAAAAGAGTCTCTGGTCTGATTGAACTCTTTGGCCTGAATGCCAAGTGTAAGGTCTGGAGGAAACCTGGCACCATCCCTACAGTGAAGCATTGTGGCGGCGTCATGCTGTGGGTAGGTTTTTCAGCAGCAGGGACTAGAAAACTAGTCAGGATTGAGAGGAAAGATTAACGGAGCAAAGTACAGAGAGAGCCTTGATGAAAACCTGCTCCAGAGTACTCAGGACCTCCGACTGGGGTGACGGTTCGCCTTCCAACAGGACAACGACCCTAAGCACACAGCCAAGATGACGCAGGCGTGGCTTCGGGACAAGTCTCTGAACATCTCTGGAGAGACCTGAAAATAGCTGTGCAGCGACGCTCCCCATCCAATCTGACAGACCTGGAGAGGATCTGCAGAAAAGAATGGGAGAAATTCCCCAAATACAGGTGTGCCAAGCTTGTAGCGTCATACCTAAGACTCGAGGCTGTAATCGCTGCCAAGTGCTTCAGCAAAGTACTGAGTAAAGGGTCTGAATACTTCTGTAAATGTGATATTTCAGTTTTTATTTGTCATTATGGGGTATTGTGTGTAGATTGGGGGGTGTAAGCGATTTAATCAATTTTGGAGTAAGGAGAGAGAATACAGTAGACGGCACAAGTCAACGTGTGATTTATGACCCTACATTATGGGTCAGGTGTGTATGCCCATATATGGGCATCCTGCAGGACATCCTGACAGGAAAGTTCTCACGGTAGGGGGAGGGTGTTAATTGAACCAGATAGTGCATCTGTTCCTTTGAAGCTGTCGTGATTGATGTGTAGGGCCCCCGTTGAACTGGGGGGGGATGTGTTTGACTATTTCAAAGAGTATGGGCCCCCCCTGTTGTAGAGACCTTAGGGCTGTTGTCTATGAAACAGGAATGTCCGGGGTTATTGGGGGAAGCCGCATTATAAATAAGAGCTGAAACACCACAAGTGTTATATAAATAATATATCAAGCATCACTAACAGACCAAAGCTCTGGTTAAACCGGATGCCCTCAGATAACTCTGGGCCCAGTGTCCTCAGTCAAGTTTAGAGCCTACGTGCAATAACATGATTATCCGAAGGACACACAGCTGCCATCACGCAAATATACTCCCCTGTAAAACTACAAAGAGCAGCCTGCAACACTAACGAGCTTAGAAGTGCCAAGCTATCTCACTGACATTGAACCCTACATGCACTCCTGCATAAACAGGAAACACCTGAGCCTAAAGCAGACATTACCAGTCCCTAAAATCCACGCTTCCTTGACACACATACATCTCATGAAGCACTGTACACTCACACTCTACCCCCCCCCTACTGGTCGGGTGCCAAGAGCAAAGGACTTTGCTGTGCACCAATGGGGCCCGCTCTGGCTAGAGCAAGGCCCGTCTCCAACTCTTCAGGACCAGTCAGAAGACCAACACGACGAGACTCCACCTACATTATTCTGTGTATACATTCTGCTGTAAACTCTGGCTGAGCAGCCTAATTATTCTGACTCCTCACAGAGTCACATTCCTTAGGTCCGTGCACGATAAACGGCAGGACAAGATAACTTTGACCAATAAACTGCCTTTTTGATACACCTGATTCCACTCTGTCCAGCGTCGTTGTTTTGCATTCCCTCTCCAGTATGAAACACCAACACAAGCGACCTCGATAAACCACTAAAGAAATTTAAATAACCCCAGAACATTAAATAACAAATAAACATGTCTCCTAGGCCAATTATAGGTGTACTTTGTGCCTCGTGTCAAGAACACAATAACGACAACATCGAGGACATTCTGTGTGATGCACCTGAATGTTTTAATGGAGTGCTGGATATGAGTGATGGACTTATGGGTTACATTTTCCAACCGGAGGATTAAACTGTGAAGTTTTCACAGACGGCGGCCACAGCCCCCTTTATCAAACAAAACCCGGGAGTTTTTCTCCTGCGCTGCGTATGAGAGAATGGCTTAAGATACGGCTCGGGTTATGCCAGATCGAACACTCCCTGAGTGGGACAACGCTGCCCAGGTATGCGCTGGAAGAGGAAGTGTGCGGGCGAGATGATTTGAAAGCCATAAGAATCTCTTCAGTGGCGTATAGTCCAGACTTCAAAGTGAAATTTTTAGCATGTGCCCAATTCAATAGTTCAAATGCTACAAAATCGGTTAGTTCGTATGTATTTTCCAAAGCCTGCATGGATGTGAACTATTTTGTGCCCGTCTTTAGCTATATGGAGCGATTATCATATTCCTGGCCATGATGAAACAGCTGGACAATCTTTTCCAACACCGTGAACAATTACGTCGCTGGGCGCTTCTATCCTTAAGACAGACCCGGGCTCTAAATGCAAGAGTTTTGACATATCCTGGTAAAGAACTTACGGAACGTGGAGTGTGTGGAATATCTTGCGAGGAAGAGCCCGTGTCTGGAAGATGGGGAATTAGAAACGGACAGGTGCCTGGGTTAACCATATAGCCGCCCCATTATCTGTAAGAAAGGAATAGTCAAATTGTTTAACTAATTATAGCATGTTCAAAAGGTCTGTACTAAATATTTACAATTTTAAAACCCTTTATTTAATTCTATCTCGCCTTTAACGAACAGAATATCAGTCTCTCTCTCTCTCTCTGAGAAAATAATTTAGGAAAGACGTGTGTGCGTTTCAAAACAATGGGCTTGAGGTGGTGTCTCTGCAGTTGTTTTAAAACAATGTTTCTTATTTTTGTATGAATACAGTCTTTCCTACAACAGACAGTTATAAATATAAGCATTTAAAGTGTATTAAAGTTTAGTACTGTGCTGTAATTATATATAATGTGTGTGTGTATATATGTGTGTGTGTGTGTGTGTGTGTGTATGTATATACACTGCTCAAAAAAATAAAGGGAACAATAAAATAACACATCCTAGATCTGAATGAATGAAATATTCTTATTAAATACTTTTTTCTTTACATAGTTGAATGTGCTGACAACAAAATCACACAAAAATTATCAATGGAAATCAAATGTATCAACCCATGGAGGTCTGGATTTGGAGTCACACTCAAAATTAAAGTGGAAAACCACACTACAGGCTGATCCAACTTTGATGTAATGTCCTTAAAACAAGTCAAAATGAGGCTCAGTAGTGTTTGTGGCCTCCATGTGCCTGTATGACCTCCCTACAATGCCTGGGCATGCTCCTGATGAGGTGGCGGATGGTCTCCTGAGGGATCTCCTCCCAGACCTGGACTAAAGCATCCGCCAACTCCTGGACAGTCTGTGGTGCAACGTGGCGTTGGTGGATGGAGCGAGACATGATGTCCCAGATGTGCTCAATTGGATTCAGATCTGGGGACCGGGTGGGCCAGTCCCATAGCATCAATGCCTTCCTCTTGCAGGAACTGCTGACACACTCCAGCCACATGAGGTCTAGCATTGTCTTTGCATTGGGAGGAACCCAGGGCCAACCGCACCAGCATATGGTCTCACAAGGGGTCTGAGGATCTCATCTCGGTACCTAATGGCAGTAGGCTACCTCTGGCGAGCACATGGAGGTCTGTGCGGCCCCCCCAAAGAAATGCCACCCCACACCATGACTGACCCACCGCCAAACTGGTCATGCTGGAGGATGTTGCAGGCAGCAGAACATTCTCCACGGCGTCTCCAGACTCTGTCACGTCTGTCACGTGCTCGGTGTGAACCTGCTTTCATCTGTGAAGAGCACAGGGCGCCAGGGGCGAATTTGCCAGTCTTGCTGTTCTCTGGCAAATGCCAAACGTCTTTCACAGTGTTGGGCTGTAAGCACAACCCCCATCTGTGGACGTCGGGCCCTCACACCACCCTCATGGAGTCTGTTTCTGACCGTTTGAGCAGACACATGCACATTTGTGGCCTGGTCATTTTGCAGGGCTCTGGCAGTGCTCCTCCTGCTCCTCCTTGCACAAAGGCGGAGATAGCGGTCCTGCTGCTGGGTTGTTGCCCTCCTACGGCCTCCTCCACATCTCCTGATGTACTGGCCTGTCTCCTGGTAGCGCCTCCATGCTCTGGACACTACGCTGACAGACACAGCAAACCTTCTTGCCACAGCTCGCATTGATGTGCCATCCTGGAAGAGCTGCACTACCTGAGCCACTTGAGTGGGTTGTAGACTCCGTCTCATGCTACCACTAGAGTGAAAGCACAGCCAGCATTCAAAAGTGACCAAAACATCAGCCAGGAAGCATAGGAACTGAGAAGTGGTCTGTGGTCACCACCTGCAAAACCACTCTTTTATTGGGGGTGTCTTGCTAATTGCCTATAATTTCCACCTGTTGTCTATTCCATTTGCACAACAGCATGTGAAATTTATTGTCAATCAGTGTTGCTTCCTAAGTGGACAGTTTGATTTCACAGAAGTGTGATTGACTTGGAGTTACATTGTGTTGTTTAAGTGTTCCCTTTATTTATATATACATATAAACATATAAACATATATATGTTTTTTTTCTAAACAATATCAACACTATAGGGTCATTTGCACACAAAAACGTCAAACAACTGTGGAAGGACCACCAGAGGGCAGGCTGGGCTCATGGATAGTAGCCCAACAAGGCATAGGAGACAAGGTAACCAGAGGCAATTAAGCACAGCTGACGGTACTAATGACATACTCTCCTTCCCCTATAAGAGAGAGAATGGAACCAGCAGAGAGGTGGGGGAAACTATCTCTGGAAGATGGCCACCGAGAGAGAGAGGAGCTATCCAGGAAGAACCACTAAGACGGTGACAATCCCGTGACTTTTTGTTGTAGTTTAAAGATAATCCTATTGTGTTCCGGTTTCATCTGGAGAAGGAGATGTATGTTTTTCCTTGGAAGATTTTCATTGATTATGTTGGAGTGTTTGTGTTGACCAAATGCCCTCAATAGAGAACTGTGTTCAATCAAGAAAACTTACTCCTGACTCGTTTATTCCACCTTCCCGCTTTAGAGTGACGCCCAATTACTTGGTCCGCTCACACAACAAAACAATCCCCCAGGTCTGTAAATTCATTCCATACATCGTCTCCGTTAGGGCACAGCTGCTCATCTGAAAAGCATTTTCCTGCCTTTCTGCAAGCCTATACACATGGAGGATTTGGAATTAATATATTAGATGTTTTGTGTGCGTTAGGTAGCTTGTGGGAAATATATGATATTACTGTACTGTTTAGAACTCTCTCTAATATTAAACCGGTGTTATGTGTTTTTATAGATCTTCTTAAAGGGGTGTACATTGAATTTTCAGGTATGTTTTTATGTCAAACCCTGCAGAATCTGCAAAGCCAGAGGAAAAAGGGTTAGGACCCGCGGTAACCAGGATTCCTCAGAACAGCACACGTCAACAAACCAGAGGTAATTTAACTAATATATTTTATTTTTAATACCCTATTTTGTATATATTCTTTGACTCCTCCCAGGCGTATACCGACACAGAAGGCCCAATATGGCGAGAGGACGTGTTCGAGGAGGAATTTGGCGCCCAAGACATACATAGTAAATAATTGAAACCAGATCATTTCAACGCCTTATATGACAATTCTGAGGTAGACGATTTGTTAATGTATGAGGCGGCCAAACACCTTGATACAACCAATTCTGAGGTAGAAACAACAGATCCTGAAATAGATCAGGATCGGTTTCTCTCAGCCTTTTACAGGGCTCTAAAATCCAGAAACGTTCAGCTACACAAAAGTATGGTTGCTTTACTAAAGCGTCAATACAGTCAACATCTATCCTTCTGGCATAGAACAATGCCCCGTTTGTTAAACGACAACATGATTTTAAAAACGCAAAAACAAGCACTAAAACCTGTATGTAACATGGATCCGTCTAGAATACCAGAGGACCTCATATCCTTAATTAACCAAATAAATGAGACAGGGCTAACATCTCCAATAATTCAGACAGATCAAAACCTGTTATCACAGATCCCAGCAGAACTCATATCCTTAATTAACCAAATGAATGAGAGCACAACATCTTCAACACCATCCCCCACACACCTCCTTTAACTCCCATGTCCGAGGAGCCTGAGCAACCACACAATGTTTTTGAGGAATTGGAAAATTGTGTAATAAATCAGTGGCGATGGTATTGATAGAAGTGTTTGTGTTGTGTACAGAAATAAATTCAGCAATACAGAGATTTGACTTTTTTTAAATATTTTTTTGAATCACATGGATGAATTAACCTTGATTATGCTGTTTTTTTTATGTGATGATCTTGGATACGCTGAGCAAACTTTTAGAAAGGGCAACAGATTTTTCCGAACCTCGTGATGTCTTACAGCTTGAAATTTGGAGATAGTATGCAAAACACTATCTCTTGTTTTACCCAATGGTGAACCAAATCTTGAACAATTTATAGCCCTGCTGGAAAGACTTGTTCAATCTATTTTATTCATCATAGCTGATAGGACCCTAGAGCTCGTTGTACACATTGTACGTCAATCCCTAGGCGGAGGTGGTCAGATAAGGAATCTTGATAGTCTCATGCAATCAGAAATCATAAACAATAAAAGGGCATATCTCATAAACTTTCACAATCCTAGTAATCAGTTATGCTTTGCAATAGGCCTAGCACATTTACTTAACCCTGGATGTATTGATCTAGAGGCTTTACAAAAGGCTAGGGAGCTCCAAAATGCCATGGGTCTAGGTATACAGGATGCTGTGGCTTTCTCTGACAGTCAAATTTGACATTTTTCTGAACATCAAGATTGTGGTTTTGTACCATAGAAGCTCTAATTCAGCTCTCTTGAAATTCCAGAACAACCCACAACCTCATCCTCAGATTCTGTACTTTTAAATGCAAAACGCACATTATTATGCTATAACCAACATCAGTGTTTTTAGGAGCGCCATATGTGTGTCCATGTCATACAGGTTACACCCGAAAGTGGGGGCACTCTTGTCGTTATAACTGTTCAGTATGTCTGTGCGGATTGTCAACGCACATGTCATTTGGCCTACTCCTACGAAAAACACAAAATTGAAACATGGCACCCCAAGGCATGTAAATCTGTAAGGAGCTGTGACATTAAAAAGAAATGTCCAAAATGCCATTGCAATTACAACCTTAAAATAGACAGCCCTAAACCTCATGTGTGTGGAATCATACATTGCCCAATCTGTAAAGGGCCTTTGAAATGCAGAGGCGCTGAAGTGGTTCAAGAAGTGCCACACGAGTGTTATATTCAGCCTTCGGCTGAAGATGAACATTCAGAGAAGTATGTGTTTTATGATAGACTAATCAGCAATCGGGTTCCTTTGCCTATTTTTGTATCTACCGTGACTTTCAAGGGTGAAAAGTGGTCGGCAGAGGGGCCCAATTGTGCACTACTCTTTCTAAAACACTTCAGAAAACCCTAGTACAGAAACTTCACATTTATAGCTCAATTCTAGAGCCGATCTTCTTTTGAACCCCCTGATACAACAAGACGTTGCACCCAGTGTCATAGCGCAAGGTAGTAAAATCCTGTGTTTTGTAGACCCCGCCTTCAACCAGAGATACATTGACAGTTTAAGTTTCCTACCCATGAGATTGGCTCAAATGCCTGAGGCCTTGGGTTTTGAAAACTCTGTGGAAGGTTGGTTTCTTCATTTCTTCACATCTGAGGAGAATCTACATTATATTGGATCTTATCCCAGCCCCGAAATGTACAGGTGTGATCAAATGTCTCCCAAAGAGCGAGAGAGATTCATGACAGTATGGTATGAGACAATATGTCATAACACATTTTGATTTCCATAAAGAGATTGAGTCATACTGTGACAATGTGGTTATACTTCGTGAAGGATGCCTCAGATTCAGAGAAGAGGTCATCAAAGATGCAGGCATTGACCCCTGGAGTTGTCCCACTATTGCATCGGCATGCATGAAAACCAATCGTATACACTTTTTACCTCCAGCATCTATAGCTATTCCATCGCCCGACAACTACCGACGCCAATTCAAGTCATACTCTAGCTGGTCCATTCCATGGTTTGAGTACTTGGCCAAGGATTTTTAAAAAAAACATTTTTATTCAACATGCTTTGAATAGAGGGGAGAAGACTGTTGGGCCGTATCACGTAGATGGATACACCGATTGACGGTGTTGAGACAGTGTTTGAGTACAACAGGTATTTCTTCCACGGTTGTAAATCTTGCTTTGTGCCCCAGGCCATGTGTGTCTTAACCCAAAATACTTTTGGGGATATGTACCAGGAGTTCCAAGACAAATTGAAATCTTTACAGGCTACTTATGGGTTGAAAGTGAATGTGATGTGGGAGCATGAGTGGACCAAACTCAAAAAGTCTAATCCTCATGTTGGAGCTTTCCTTTCCAGCTTTGACACGTCAGAACACTAGGAACCCCGACAGGCCTTGTATGGAGGTCGTGCCAATGCTTTGACATTACGGTATGTAGCGCAACCCGACGAGACAATAGGACATGTAGATTTTACATCCCTTTATCCTCATGTAATGAGTTCCTCTTGCTATCCTATGGGTCATCCTGAAATGATTCACTGTGACTTTGACTTACCCCAAAACTATTTTGGTCTGTTTAAAGCAACGGTTTACCCTCCCCGGGGTTTGTTTCTGCCAGTGTTGCCTTAAGGGACCTCACGGAACACTTTTCTTTCCCCTTTGTCGCACCTACAGTAAAAACAACAACCAGGAAAAGCCTTGTGATCAAGAAAGAGCCCTGACGGGTGTCCGTTGAATTCTCTAAGGCTCTAGAGAAGGGGTATCGTGTGGCCAACATCTTTGAAGTGTGGAACTTTTCCAGGAAATCAGACACTTTTTTTTTTTTAAAGAGTACATCAAGACCTTCTTGAGATGCAAGCAAATGGCACCAGGGTATCCTGCATCAGTCACAGATCACGAGCGCAAAGACGAGTACATTCAGGACTATCACGACCGAGAAGGTATACCTGACAGAATAGAGGTCAACAAAACCAAAATAAATCTGTCAGTTGTATTTAAACTCGCTTTGGGGCAAACTATCCCAGAGAAGCAATATGCTAACAATGTCGATCATTAAAGACCCCAAAGAATTTTTGGAATTAGTTTTTTCGGACCAATACGAAATTTCACATTTTTCATTCTTGAGTCAAGACATTGCCCTGGTGCAATGGAGACGTAACAAGAAGTGGGTTTTACCCCCGGGGAATGTAAATGTGTTTCTTGCAGCATTTACCATGGCCTATGGTCGACTTGAACTGTACACGCTCATGGAACAGTTGCAGAGGCGTGTTCTTTATCATGACACAGGCTCAGGCTCTGTGGTCTATGTAAGCAAACCGGGTGATTGGAACCCCCCTCTTAGCAACTATCTGGGTGGTTTAACGAGTGAACTCGAAGATGTGACCATATCACAGAGTGGTCCTCCTGTGGTCCCAAAAGCTATGTTTTTAGGACTAAAGACAATCATGTAGTGTTGAAAGCCAAAGGCTTTTAAAAAAACTATGAAAATGCCCCGTGTGTAAACTTGGAGGAAATCACATGCTTGGTCGAGGGGTTCATAAACGACCGGAATAGTGAATTGGAAATTTTGAACTCCTCCTACAAAAAGATTGTTAGGGATAAAAAGGTTTTCCATCTAACAAAATTGGTGACTGGTTTAATGCTAAATTTGGAAATGCGATGGGAAAAGTTATGTTTACTCCTATACTTGTAGGAGGTTTGGTAATTTTGGTTACTGTTTATATTTATAAGAAAATGACTAACTGCTCTTGAACATGCTGGAATGATGGTGTTGGTTGAAGCTGATACAAATTATGCTGAAGGTGATACTGGTGCATTTCTGGTTTCTCCTAATCCCATTTGTTTATTCAACTCGTGTGGTTCTTCCCTGGACTCATGAGGAATGGGAGTATAGACAGACTCACCCACCCCCACCAGCATTCCAGGAACCTCAGGAGTTGTTTCTCCCTTTAGCAGGCCATCCCTGGGATCAAATGGATCTGGGGGATTTGCCTAATCTATTTGAATTCAGAGGAGAATATTAGGATTGAAGCTGTGAGACTAATTTGTCTCTAAGGGGGAAATGTCAGGGGTTCACCTAGGGGTCATGATAGGGGCTGTACCAAATGTTTGATGCATTATAATAATTGATTATGCTTATGTTGAATTAATAGAAGGGGATGGGTCATAAGACCGCTCCCTCCTTACATTTATAGGGTCCTAGACTACAGATTAACAATATTTATATTCATTATACAGGTTTAATATTGTTCCACAGTCTTTTCTAATCTCTGCATATTATAAAGAAACTGTCTGAGAAATGTGTGACTGAAGACAGAACTCTGCAGGGGAGTGTAAGAGACTAGTCAGACATTCAACTATAAATCAACTTGGACATTTAGTGCTAAGCTTTTAGATAACTCTTGTTTATATAGCTATGTAGGCATGGTTTGGTCTCATGAGTAGAAGGTAATGACGTAGGCAGTTACATCACAGGGGGTGGACTACAAGCATTATAAAAGCAACTTACGCACCTTTTCTATTTTGCACAACTTACTCAGAAACATGCATGCTATGTTCCTGTTGTCAACTTCTGTTAGCAATTGTATTAAATAAATGAATGATTTTCTTAAAGATATTGTCTGAATGCTAATTTCACCAATGAGCCAATGATTAACAAGGAACGAACCCCAACACTTGCCTCTGAAGGTAAGCAGGGTTGGTCTTGGTCGGCCCCTGGATGAGACCAGGGCCTGTATCCACAAAGCATCTCAGAGTAGCAGTGCTGATCTAGCATAAGTATTGAATTTTAGATCATAATATACTGAACAAAAATATAAACGCAACATGTAAAGTGTTGGTTCCATGTTTCATGAACTGAAATAAAAGATCCCAGAATTTTTCCATATGCGCAAAATGCTTATTTTTTCAAATTGTGTGTACAAATTTGTTTACAGCATGTCAATGAACATTTCTCCTTTGCCAAGATAATCCACCCACCTGACAGGTGTGGTATATCAATAAGCTGATTAAACAGCATGTTCATTACACAGGTGTACCTTGTACTGAGGATAATTAAAGGCCACATTAAAATGTGCTATTTTGTCACACAATACAATGCCACAAGTGTCTTAAGTTCTAAGGGAGTGTGCAATTGGCATGCTGTTGCCAAAGGTGAATGTTAATTTCTCTACCATAAGCCACCTCCAACATTGTTTTGAGAATTTGGCAGTACGTCCAACCGGCCTCAACCGCAGACCACGTGTAAGCACGCCAGCCAAGGACCTCCACATCCGGCTTCTTCACCTGCGGGATCATCTGAGACCAGCCACCAGAACAGCTGATGAAACTGAGGAGTATTTCTGCCTATAATAAAACTCATCCAGATTGGCTGGGCCTGGCTCTCAATTGGGTGGGCCTATGTCCTCCCAGGCCCAACCATGGCTGCACCCCTACCCAGTCATGTGAAATCCATAGGTTAGGGCCTAATGAATGTATTTCAATTGACTGATTTCCTATGAACTGTAACTCAGTAAAATAGTTGAAATTGTTGCGTGTTGCGTTTAAATTTTGTTCAGTATAAATACAATTTTGTATAGACAGATCCTAGATCAGCACTCCTACTCTGAGATGCTTTGTGGTTACAGGTCCTGATCCTGCTGAAAGTGGTGTTGAAGGTGCAGTGGAGGGCACTCCCTCTAGTCTAAGGAGATCCCAATGCTGGGACATTAGATGGGAATCTATAAGACAATATGTAATTAACATACAGTGATTTGCATTATGGCCAATGGAATGGGTGAAATAAGGTCCTGGGTGGCCAAGCGGTCAAAAGCACTATACTGCAGTGCTGAGGCACCACTACAACCTGGGAGTCGATCCAGCCCATCCGGGGTAGGGTAAGGTTTGACTGGTGGGGCTTTCCTTGGCTGATCATGCTCTTGTGGCAGGGCTGGGTGCCTGCAGGCTGACTCCGGTTGTCAGACAAACAGTGTTTCCTCCAACAAATTGGTGCTGCTGACATCCAGGTTAAGCAAGCAATGTGGTAAGAAGTAGGTGGCCAGGTGGGTCATGTTTCAGAGGAAGCATGACTCGACCTTCGCCTCTCCCGAGCCCATTGAGGAGATGCAAAGGTGAGCCAAGGGACCTAATTTGGGGAGAAAATGGGGTAAAAAATGAACTTGTGGTCACACACATACAACACTGACACCTGATTATGCAAACACAATTTTTTATCATCCATATTATGTCTATCTCTGATAAGCTAGCCTAGAAAGGGCTAAGAATATCCCATATTAATATACACTATACATACTTTTGTATGTGGACACCCCTTCAAATTGGTGGATTCAGCTATTTCAGCCACATCCGTTGCAGACAGGTGTGTAAAATCGAGCACACAGCCATGCAATCTCCATAGACAAACATTGGAATTATAATGGCCTTACTGAAGAGCTCAGTGACTTTCAACGTGGTACCGTCATAGGATGCCACCTTTCCAGCAAGTCAGTTCGTCAAATTTCTTGCCTGCTAGAGCTGCCCTGGTCAACTGTAAGTGCTGTTATTGTGAAGTGGAAACATCTGGGAGCAACAGCGGCGAAGTGGTAGGCCACACAAGCTCACAGAACTGGACCGCTGAGTGCTGAAGCGTGTTAAAAAAATATATATATATATATATATATATATTTTTTTTTTAAATCGGTCCTTGGTTGCAACACTCACTACCAAGTTCCAAACTGCTTCTGTAAGCAACATCAGCACACAAACTGTTCGTCGGGAGCTTAATGAAATGGGTTTCCACAGCCAAGAAGCAGCACATAAGCCTAAGATCACCATGCACAATGACAAGCATTGGCTTTGGACTCTGGAGCATTGGAAACGTGTTATCTGGAGGGGTGAATCACCCTTCACCTTCTGGAAGTCTGACAGACGAATCTGGGTTTAGTGCAAATTGTAAAATTTGGTGGAGGAGGAATAATGGTCTGGAGTTGTTTTTCATATTTCGGGCTAAGCCCTTTAGTTCTAATGAATGGAAATCTTAACACTAGAGCATACAATGACATTCTAGACAATTCTGTACATCCAACTTTTTCGCAACAGTTTGGGGAAGACCCTTTCCTGTTTCAGCATGACAATGCCCCGTGCACAAAGCGAGGTCCATACAGAAATGGTTTGTCGAGATCGGTGTGGAAGAACTTGACTGGCCTGCACAGAGCCCTGACCTCAACCCCATCGAACACCTTTGGGATGAATTGGAATGCCGACCGTGAGCCAGGCTTAATTGCCCAACATCATTGCCCGACCTCACTAATGCTCTTGTGGCTGAATGGAAGCAAGTCCCTACAGCAATGTTCCAACATCTAATCGAAAGCCTTCCCAGAAGAGTGGAGGCTGTTATAGCAGCAAAGGGGGGACCCACTCCATATTAATGCTCATAATTTTGGAATGAGATGTTCGATGAGCAGGTGCGCACAAACTTTTGGTAATGTAGTGTATGTAGCCTAAGAAATAATAAGGTTCATGAAATCAATCAAATCAAATCAAATCAAAATTATTTATATAGCCCTTCGTACATCAGCTGATATCTCAAAGTGCTGTACAGAAACCCAGCCTAAAACCCCAAACAGCAAGCAATGCAGGTGTAGAAGCACGGTGGCTAGGAAAAACTCCCTAGAAAGGCCAAAACCTAGGAAGAAACCAAAGGCCAAAACCTAGGAAGGCTATGTGGGGTGGCCAGTCCTCTTCTGGCTGTGCCGGGTGGAGATTATAACAGAACATGGCCAAGGTGTTCAAATGTTCATAAATGATCAGCATGTTCGAATAATAAGAAGGCAGAACAGTTGAAACTGGAGCAGCAGCACGGCCAGGTGGACTGGGGACAGCAAGGAGTCATCATGTCAGGTAATCCTGGGGCATGGTCCTAGGGCTCAGGTCCTCCGAGAGAGAGAAGGAGAGAATTAGAGAATGCACACTTAGATTCACACAGGACACCGAATAGGACAGGAGAAGTACTCCAGATATAACAAACTGACCCTAGCCCCCCGACACAAACTACTGCAGCATAAATACTGGAGGCTGAGACAGGAGGGGTCAGGAGACACTGTGGACCCATCCGAGGACACCCCCGGACAGGGCCAAACAGGAAGGATATAACCCCACCCACTTTGCCAAAGCACAGCCCCCACACCACTAGAGGGATATCTTCAACCACCAACTTACCATCCTGAGACAGGGCCCGAGTATAGCCCACAAAGATCTCCGCCATAGCACAACCCAAGGGGGGGGGGGGCGCCAACCCAGACAGGATGACCACATCAGTGAATCAACCCACTCAGGTGACGCACCCCTTCCAGGGACGGCATGAGAGAGCCCCAGTAAGCCAGTGACTCAGCCCCTGTAATAGGGTTAGAGGCAGAGAATCCCAGTGGAAAGAGGGGAACCGGCCAGGCAGAGACAGCAAGGGCGGTTCGTTGCTCCAGAGCCTTTCCGTTCACCTTCCCACTCCTGGGCCAGACTACACTCAATAACTTGCTTACATTGGATAACACTGGCCATCTCTGAAACTCACTTAGATAATTTCTTTGATGATACAGCAGTAACAACGCAAGGGTATAACATCTACAGAAAATACAGAGATGCCTATGGGGGAGGTGTTGGATAACACTGGCCATTTCTGAAACTCACTTAGATGATTCCGTGCAACCACAACCGCTATGTTGTGGTTGCAAGTTCACCTACCTCATCTAAAGTCTCTTATTTTGGGCTGCTACTATTTAATAACTGAAGTAACCTATATACAATAAACTATAGTGTATGTAGTCAGTAGTGTAAGTGAGTGGTTGCATGCATAGATGTGATAATGATGGGTGTTGAAGGGTGCCAAAGCAAACAAACAAAACAGCCACAAAAAGGATGCAACCAAAATCCAACAGTGTGTCTGCAAGGAGAGTCTCCTCAATGAATGGGAAAAGGTCTATTCATCCCAGGACACACCCAGGCCCAGGTGTGTCCCATTTAGCTGACGACCCTCCCAGCTCCGCCCACCGACATCCTAATAAGGAAAACAAGAGCAAAGAGAAAGAATTCGGCAGAGTGGGAGGGTCGTCATAGGATCTAATAAGGAAAGGATTGCTGTTTTGAATTTGGTCAAGTTAGTGTGGGAGAGATGGAAAAACTATTGTTATCCATCAATAATGATAAGCCATCAGGTATAGACAACCTTGATGGGAAACTATTGAGAATGGTAGCAGATTGTACTGCACCCCTATTTCCTAACGCCTAAAGGAATGTGTGTCCACAGGCGTGGAATGAAGCTAAAGTAATTCCACTACCTGAACATAGTAAAGCACCCTTTGCTCTAACAGCCACCCAATCAGTATTCTGCCTGTTCTTAGTAACTTTTAACTACTGACTTGCAGCATGCATATATTAAAGGACACTCAACTTGTATTGCACTCACTGATGATTGGTTAAAATAAATAATAGTTGGAGCTGTGTTAGATTTCAGTGCAGCTTTTGATGTTATTGATAATTGTTATTGAAAAAATGAATTTGCTACCTGCCATCACATGGTTAAAGAGGTATTTATCCAATAGAACCCAGAGAGTGTTGTTCAATGGAAGCATCAGATATGTACAGTGCGGTGTCCCTCAGAGCAGTTGCCTTGGGTCGTTGCTCTTTTTTTATCACACATTCTGATCAGTATCAGAATGGGTGATAAACTAGTCCTAAATACATCTAAAACTAAAAGCATTGTATTTGGTTCAAAACATTTTCTTAAACCTGAACCTCAACTGGAGTTGTGCATAAAAGGTGTGACCATTGAGGAAGTTGAGGAAGCTAAACTCCTAGGTATACCATTGGATGGTAAATTATCATGGTCAAGTCATAATGGCAAAGTTGTTGTGAAGATGGGGAGGGGTATTTATTTCTAAAAATGCACTCAACAATTTACTGGATTCATAAATGTCTGGTATAATGATATCTATCCTGTATCATGCTCAATTACACCAATATAAAATACACTTAGTGACAGAATTTGGAGAATGAACATAGCGTATCTTCTAGACCCGAAATATATTAAATACATAAACAAAAAAAGGTCCATTTTACCATTACAAATCTAGACATAGAGAATATAGAAAAGCCGATCCCGACATAATCTGGGATGCCTTTAAGGCGTACATTAGGTGAATGGTAATCTTATACTCGGCAAAAGCTAAATCTGATTTGGAAATTAAAATGAAAGAAAAAATATATAATAATAATAATCTTATAATCATAATACTGAAAAAAAATCACTATTTTAGAAAAATAACTTAAGCAGGAATACAATCTTTTACTTTTGAAGTGAGCCAACAATTACAGGTTAAACTCAAATAAAGAATATTACTTCATGGCAAATAAATTACCTAATGGCAAATCAAACTGGTAAATATCTCGTAGCTTTCACAAAATGATTACACGCTAAACCAGTTATAATTTGAAAAGATAAAAATGCAGTAATTACAAATAACAAGATTAATGACCATTTTAAGCTTCTATGAAAATGTATATATACTGAAAAAAAAATATGCAACATGCAACAATTTCTAAGATTTTATTGAGTTACAGTTAATATAAGGAAATCAGCCAATTGAATACATTCATTAGGCTCTAATCTATGGATTTCACATGACTGGGAATAAAGATATGCGTCTGTTGGTCAGATACCTTTAAAAAAAAGTAGGGGCATGGATCAGAAAACCAGTCCATATCTGGTGTGACCACCATTTGCCTCATGCAGGGCGACATCTCCTTCGCATAGAGTGGATCAAGCTGTTGACTGTGGCCTGTGGAATGTTGTCCCACTCCTCTTCAATAGCTGTGCGAAGTTGCTGGATACATGTCGATCCAGAGCATCCCAAACATGCTCAATGGGTGACATGTCTGAGTAATCAGGCCATACTCACCAGGAATTGTGTACAGATCCTTGCGACATGGGGCTGTGCATTATTATGCTGAAACATGAGGTGATGGCGACAGATGAATGGCACAACAATGGGCCTCAGGATCTCACCACAGTATCTCTGTGCATTCAAATTGCCATTGATAAAATGCAGTTGTGTTTGTTGTTCATAGCTTATGCCTCCCCATACCAAAACCACACTGTCACCATGGGGCACTCTGTTCACAGCGTTGACATCAGCAAACCTCTCACCCACACACCACCATACACGTGGTCTGCGGTTGTGAGGCCGATTGGACGTACATTACATTTTCTGGCAACAGCTCTGGTGGACATTCCCACAGTCAGCATGCCAATTGCACGCTCCCTCAACTTGAGACATCTGTGGAATTGTGTTGTGTGACAAAACTGTTCATTTTAGAGTGGCCTTTTATTGCCCCCAACACAAGGAGCACCTGTGTAATGATCATCCTGTTTAACCAGCTTCTTGATATACCACACCTGTCAGGTGGATGAATTATTTTGGCAAAGGACAAATGGTCAGTAATACAGATGTAAACAAATTTGTCCCCAAAATTTGAGAGAAATAAGCTTTTTTTGCATATGGAAAATTTCTGGGAACTTTTATTTCAGTTCATACAACATGGGACCAACACTTTACATGTTGCGTTTACATACATCAGAATTAAACAGCACTTGGACGGATCCTATAGCCTTCTTAAACTCAACACTAAAAACAGATATCACCTAAAAATAAATATTAGATACTGTTAAATCATTAATGCGGAGAAAATCACCAGGAATGGAAGGCTTTCCCATAGAATTCTACTCAACATTTTTGGACAAACCCTATTTACACAAATGGCAACACGCATGTCGCTCAATTCAGCATTTCCTAGTTCCATGTATCAAACTGTTATTTAAAATAATAAAATGTGACAATAAAATAATAACAAAGCTTATAAGCAATAGAATGGCTGTCACGCCCTGACCTTAGAGCTTTTTAAGTCTCTATTTTGGTTTGGTCAGGGTGTGATTTGGGTGGGCATTCTATGTTCCTTTTTCTATGTTTTTGTAATTTTTTGTTTTGGCCGAGTATGGTTCTCAATTAGGGACAGCTGTCTATCGTTGTCTCTGATTGGGAACCATACTTAGGTGCCCTTTCTCCCACCTGTGTTTGTGGGAAGTTGACTTTGTTTAGGGCACTTAGCCGTTGAGCTTCACGGTTTGTTTTGTCGTGTTTATTATTTTGTTCGGCGTCATTTTCATTATTAAAAGAAAATGTACGCTCACCACGCTGCACCTTGGTCCTCTCCTTTCATCAGCCGTGACAGAACTTCCCACCACCAATGGACCAAGCAGCGTGGTAAGGAGGAGCAGCGTGAAAGGGACTCCTGGAAATGGGAGCAGCGCTATCTGGAGTATGAGACCTGGGAGGAGATAGAGAGGTGGTCGGTCAACCCAGGGAGAGTGCCGGAGCCCGCCTGGGATTCTTTAGAACAGTGTGAGGAGGGGTACCGGAGAATGGAGTTGGCGACACAAAGACGGCTGGCAAGGAAGCCCGAGAGGCAGCCCCCCCAAAACATTTTTTGGGGGGACACACGGGGAGTGTGGCAGAGTCAGGTAGGAGACCTGAGCCAACTCGCGTGCTTACCGTGGCGGGCGTCGTACTGGTTAGGCACCGTGTTATGCGGCGGAGCGCACGATGTCTCCAGTACGCGTTCTCAGCCCGGTACGCTACATCCCAGCTCCCGCATCTGCCGGGCTGGGGTGGGCATCCAGACAGGACGGATGGTGTCAGCCCTGCTCTCCAGACCTCCAGTGCGCCTCCTCGGGCCAGGATATCCTGCGCCGGCTCTGCGCACTGTGTCTCCAGTGCGTCTGCACAGCCCAGTGCGTCGGGTCAAAGTCACCATCCAGCCAGGACGGGTTGTGCAGACTATTAGCTCGACCTCCAGTGCGCCTCCACGGCCCAGTGCATCCGGTGCCTCGATCAATGACAAGGCCTCCTGCATGTCTCCCCAGCCTGGTGAGTCCTGTGCCTGCGCCTAGAACTAACCCCCCTATATGTCTCCCCAGCCTGGTGAGTCCTGTGCCTACTCCCAGAGCCAAGCCTCCAGTGATGATCCATGGCACGAAGCCTCCAGTGATGATCCATGGCACGAAGCCTCCAGTGAGACATGGCGAGACATGGCACGAAGCCTCCAACGAGGGCCTCCAGTTCGGAGCCTCGAGCGACGTTCTCCAGTCCGGAGCCTCCAGCAACGACGTTCTCCAGTCCGGAGCCTCCAGCAACGAGGGTCCCCAGTCCGGAGCCCGCTATGAGGGTCCCCAGTCCGGGGTCGGCGAGGGTCCCCGCTCTTGAGGCACCACCTAAGTGGGCCAAGCCAGAGGTGGAGCGGGGTCTACATCCCGCACCAGAGCTGCCACTGCGGAGAAATGCCCACCCAGACCCTCCCCTATAGGTTCAGGTTTTGCTGCCGGAGTCCGCACCTTTGATTGGGGGGAGGATACTTTCACGCCCTGACCTTAGAGCTTTTAATGTCTCTATTATGGTTTGGTCAGGGTGTGATTTGGGTGGGCATTCTATGTTCCCTTTTCTATGTTTTTGTATTTCTTTGTTTTGGCCGGGTATGGTTCTCAATCAGGGACAGCTGTCTATCGTTGTCTCTGATTGGGAACCATACTTAGATAGCTTTTTCCCACAGAGTTTTTGTGGGTAGTTAATTTCTGTTTAGTGTTTTGCACCTTTCAGGACTGTTTCGGTTATTCCCTTTGTTATTTTGTTATAGTGTTCAGTTTTAATAAAGAAAGCATGATCACTTACCACGCTGCCCTTTGGTCCGATGATTCCTCTTCAGACGACTGTTAAGGTACTTTTTATGAATAATGACTAAATTATGTATACATTTCAATCAGAACTATGACTAAACAGAATACTACTATGTTACTGTATGGATGTATGAATCTTATAATCATAATACTGAATGTAATGTGTGTAGTTTTCGTCCAGAATTAGAAGGACTGTCTGTTCCTTGTTAGAAACGAATGGAGCTATCGTCAGACTGGCTGGAATGCTGTGTTCCTTACAGGACATCCTGTCTCTACACAGGGAGAGCAGGGACCTTGGGCTAGTAATAGATTATTTAACAGGTGGTGGACAATGCAGGAAGGCTTGTGAACTATACTGCCATTGTGGAGTGGAGGAGGGACAGTTCAAAACATATAATGTCATTTTTAGTTTATAACCTGTTGTAAATTGTACCATGATCAGTACTCTCGAGAATAAACGCTATTGATTGATTTTGAGACTGGCCTCTGTCCATTTTATGCAAATAAGTATCTTACAAATTCTTAGAAATGGGCAGAGTGTTTTAATTGAATTTGTTAATAAACGTACAGGAATCTAATTCCTTTAACAATTGGTCCTTCGAGCCGGATCTAAATACCTGTCCCTGTCATCTGAAGGTAATAAGCCGAGAACCGTGCACGGACGTCCCGTATAACAAAGTCCTGTCCCCTGACATTGGGGCTCTATAACAGGCCGGTATACACCCCAGACCGACAGGGACGGTGACTAGATCCAACGAACATTGCTTTTCCCAGTCGGCGACAAGGTCAGCCTATATTCTCGATTCTGGGGGGAATTATTTAAGTTATCTTTGATTTGATGTTCTAAAATGTTTAGAATTTATCGATAATAGGAGCCTTGCTATTCCAAACAGATCCACTGGGTTTTGTATGACCAATATACAAATATCGATAACGGGGCAGGTCTGAAATGACCTGAGGTAAAGTGCACTACCATAAATAAATTTAGCTTAATAGATCCGGGTGCCTTGGTGGCCAGAGGGGTTATTAAGATGGGATATTAAATAGGTGCTGGGAGATAGGACGGTGATCTTGTACAAATAGGGGATATTAACTAGGTTTGGGGAGACAGGAAGAGAATCCTATGCGTGGTAGTAAACTTGAATGGTCAATTAAACTCAGGGTGAAGTGACCATCGTTCGATTCAACAAACAGTACTGAAATGAAGTCCAAAATGAGGAGAGGGAAGCCTAATATAGCAGAGTGATATACAAGATATTGGTGTTCTTTAAATGTCCTATGATGCAACATGAAATGGGAGGTTAACTAGGGATTTACGACCCCTGGGTAATAGCTTATAGTTGTACGGGTGAGACCTAGTATCCGATCGACAGTCAACGCTAGAGATACAGTGCCTTGCGAAAGTATTCGGCCCCCTTGAACTTTGCGACCTTTTGCCACATTTCAGGCTTCTGTAATCGCAGCAAAAGGTGGCGCTACAAAGTATTAACTTAAGGGGGCTGAATAATTTTGCACGCCCAATTTTTCAGTTTTTGATTTGTTAAAAAAGTTTGAAATATCCAATAAATGTCGTTCCACTTCATGATTGTGTCCCACTTGTTGTTGATTCTTCACAAAAAAAATACAGTTTTATATCTTTATGTTTGAAGCCTGAAATGTGGCAAAAGGTCGCAAAGTTCAAGGGGGCCGAATACTTTCGCAAGGCACTGTAAAGTTTCCAGAAAGGAGAAAACACATACATAGAACATAGAAATATATACACCCAGATTGTGAGAATAATACAATAGAACATAACTGTAGGAACTAAGAAACGATAAAAACAGCACATACATAGATCATAGAAATACATAAACATAGATAGTAAGTACGACCATAGCTACTAGGAGCGCAAGGATTTATTACATATTTATTATATTTATTACATTTCTTACTCACATATGGAATATTAGGAGTTTTATTTATTGAGTTTGAATTAAACAAGTTAATTTTTTTAGATAAAGGGTTCTTTAATATGTCTAATATGGTATGGAACACGAATGTAAAAGGGTGGTGTAACCTTTGACCTGTTTTCATGGCTTTCCCTGGTGGTCTGATCAGCCACAGGGGGGTGCCATTTGAATAATGACTTTGTGGTCATTATGTGGTGATACTGGTTTTTAAGCAGCGTGGTAACAGGCAGCAGCAGCAGCAGCAGCAGGAAAGGCAGCGATAACAGGAGAACTGGACTTGGGAGGAGATTCTAGACGGTAAAGGACCCTGGGAACAGCCAGGGGAATATCGCCGCCCCAAAGCAGAGCTGAAGGCAGCGAAAGCAGAGAGGCGGCATTATGAGGTGCTAGCACGGCAGCGCGGCTGGAAGCCCGAGAGGCGCCTGTCTGGCGCTGCCGGAGTCTCCCGCCTGTCCGGCGCTGCAGGAGTCTCCCGCCTGTCCGGCACAGCCGGAGTCTCTCGCCTGTCCGGCGCTGCCGGAATCTCCCGTCAATTCGGGACCCATTTCTAGGGTCCCCAGTCCGAGGTCGGCGGCGAGGGTCGCTGCTCGTAAGAGGCCACAGAGGCGGACAATGAGGCGGAGAAAAACTGTGGTGAAGTGGGGTCCACGTCACCCACCAGAGCCGCCCCCGCGGACAGACGCCCACCCAGACCCTCCCCTATAGGTTCAGGTTTTGCTGCCGGAGTCCGCACCTTTGGGGGGGTACTGTCACGTTCTGACCTTTATTTCCTTTGTTTTGTCTTTATTTAGTATGGTCAGGGCGTGAGTTGGGGTGGGCAGTCTATGTGTGTTTTTCTATGTTGGGGTTTTGAGTTCAGCCTAGTATGGTTCTCAATCAGAGGCAGGTGTTGTTAGTTGTCTCTGATTGAGAATCATACTTAGGTAGCCTGGGTTTCACTTTTGAGTTGTGGGTGTTTGTTTCCGTGTGAGTGTTTGTTTCCACACGGTACTGTTTCGGTTTTCGTTCATGTTCACGTTTATTGTTTTATATTTCATAGTGTTCAGTTTATATCTTATAATAAACGTTATGGACACTTACCACGCTGCGCATTGGTTCCCCGATCCTTCTCGCTTCTTCTCTTCTTCTCAGAAGAGGAGGAGGAATGCCGTTACAAAGATATAGATTTATCAATCATTTATCAATAATGGCTGATGCCAAAAAGGCTTTCAAGCATCTTGAATGGCCTTTTCTGTTCAGAACATTGGAAGATTTAAACTTTCCAGCTGAAATAATAAATGTAATAAAACTATATAAATGTCCTAAAGCAAAAATAATACATTATCTAATGAAAATGCTTTAGAAAGAGGCACAAGACTGGGATATCCCCTCACCCCCACTCCTGTTTGCACTGGCAATTGCACCACATGCAGAAAGAATTAGATAGGACCTATTAACTTAACAGGTATTGGTAACATAAATATAAACTAAACGTATTTGCAGATCTCCTGATATACCTGACCAATATTGAAAACTCAATGCCCCCTTTGCTAAAAACATTTCCAAAATACTCTAAAATCTTAGGATATAAAATGAAGGGGGATACTTAATAAGTGATAGCAAACAACAAGTATATAAAGAGAACTTTATTCCATTACTTAACAATATGAACGCAGATCTTTAAAGGAACAATATTCCCATAAAACTTACAGGTAGAATAACCCTTTTCAGAATGGTATGGCTCCCAAAGTTTTTGTATTTATTTTCGCATAAACCAATTACCCCACCAAAGATATTATTTTAAGAAGTATACCTAGCTATCCAAGGCTTTTACCCAAGGCTTTCAGTGACTTAATCCACTACAGAGGAACAATGGGTACATATTGAAGATGCGCATGCTCTTTTTAAGATAAAGCTAAGAACATTAACTTCTTCATAGTTTAGAACACTATAATAATATGGAAGAAAATGAAACATATTCTACAAGAACCAATATCAATCCCTAAAAACATAAGCCTATAGAACAATCCTTGGACAGATTTTCAGAATTCACCAATAAATTGGTCCACGTGGAAAACTAAAGGCATAGAAACTGTAAATGACTTGGTAACAGGGGATACATGTATTTCCATGACAGAATTTAAAATCCAATTTTGGACTGACCAATGTAGATATATATTTTTTAAATAACAATAATCTTAAAATGTACATATCATGAAATTGATATTTGAAATATTTTGGACATCGGAGCAACTTAGAGGGAATCTTATTTCAATACCTTGCAGAGAGCATATCCATCTGACAATCTATTAGAAAAAAATCTAAACTATTGGAACCAAGACTGAAAAATAACTGTAATCCATGACTCAGTAATCCATGTTTCTAGAAATGCTATGAAGTACAAAAGTTAAGGGAGGAGCTAGACAGTTGGCTGTAAGAAGTATTACAATGTAAACTTACGTTTAGTCTGTCTGTATATTTCAAGACATGGCATATGGGGGCGTAGTGAGATACCCAATGGGCTGCAAGATTCTCTTCTCATCACTCATTTAAAAAAAAACAATATTAAAAACCTGGAAATCAATCAATCCACCATCATTAACACAGTAGAAAAAACAAATGATTTATTATTTAAATATTTAAATAGCATGGGCGAAAAACAAATTGGTACAATTTAGGGCCATGTGGCAAAGAGTAATACAGGCACTAGGGATGCGGGTGCGAGCATGCGGATCTGGACAGAGATGTAGTCGTTGTTTGTGTGCGTCTGTAAGTTGATGTTTGTATCTGGTGAGGGATTTTTTTGTATTGTTTTTAAATTAAAATGTAAATATATGTTCAGCGTTTATTATACAAATCAACTGTACTAGTTGTTCAGGCTCTGGACTTGTCCCATCTTGATTACTGTCCGGTAATAGGGTCAGGTGCAGCAAAGAAAGACCTAGCAAAGCTGTAGCTGGCACAAAACAGAGCAGCACACATTGCCCTTAACTGCACATACAGAACTATCATCAACAACATGCCAGTCTTTCCTGGTTGAGGGTTGACGAGAGATTAATTGCTTCTTTTCAAGTTACAGTGCCTTCAGAAGGTATTAATGCACCTTGACTTCTTCCTCCTTTTGTCGTGTTACAGCCTGCATTTAAATTGGATTCAATTGAGATTTTGTTGTCACTGGCCTACACACAATACCCCATAATGTAAAGTGGAATTATGTTTTTTGAAATTTTGTAAAGTTAATAAAAATGAAAAGCTGAAATGTCTTGAGTTAATAAGTATTCCAACCCTTTGTTATGGCAAGAATAAATACGTTCAGGAGTAAACATTTTCTTAACAAGTCACATAAGATGCATGGACTCACCCTGTGTGCAATAAGTGCTCAACATGATTTTTGAATGACTACCTCATCTCTGTACCCCACACATACAATTATCTGTAAGGTCCCTCAGTCGAGCAGTGAATTTCAAACACTGATTCAACCTCAAAGATCAGGGATGTTTTCCAATGGCTCGCAAAGAAGGGCATCTATTGGTAGATGGGTAAAAAAAGCAGACATTGAATATCCCTTTGAGCACGGTGAAGTTATTTATTTCACTTTGGATGGTGTATCAATACACCCAGTCACTACAAAATACAGGCATCCTTCCTAACTCAGTTGAAGGAGAGGCCAATAGTGACTAACATTGTACTTACTCCACAACACTAACATAATTGACAGAGTGTAAAGAAGGAAGCCTGTACAGTATACAAATATTACAAAACATGTATCCTGTTAGCAACAAGACACTAAAGTAATACTGCACAAAATTTTGAGAGGAATTACTTTTTTGTCCTGAATACAAAGAGTTATGTTTGGGGCAAATCAAACACAACACATTACTGAGTACAACTCTCCATATTTTCAAGTATAGTGGTTGCTGCATCATGTTATGGGAATGCTAGTAATCATAACGGACTGGGGAGTTTTTCAGGATAAAAAAATAAACAGAATGGAGTTAAGCACAGGTAAAATCCTAGAGGAAATCCTGGTTCAGTCTGCTTTCCACCAGTTACTGGGAGATTAATTCACACCTTTCAGCAGGACAATAGACTGAAACACAAAAGCAAATGTACAATGGAGTTGCTTACCAGGAAGACAGTGAATGTTCCTGAGTGGCCAAGTTACAGTTTTTACTTAAATCTGCTTGAAAATCTATGGCCAGGCTTGAACATTGTTGTCTAGCCATAATCAACAACCAATTTGACAGAGCTTGAAGAATTTTGAAAAGAATTCTGGGCAAATATTGTACAATCCAGGTGTGCAAAACTCATAGAGACTTACCCAGAAAGACTCCCAGCTGTAATCACTGCCAAAGGTGGTTCTAGAATGTATTGGCAAAGGGGGTGTGAATACTTATGTAAATGATCTATTTTTGTATTTCATTTTCAATAAATTTGCAAACATTTCTAAAAACATGTTTTCACTTTGTCATTATGGGGTATTTATTGTGTTGATGGGTGAGAAGAAAAATCTATTTAATCCATTTTGAATTCAGGCTGTAACACAACAAAATTGAATAAATTAATGGGTATCAATACTTTCTGAAGGCACTGTATTATAAGAAATATTACTGTATGGTGGGAAAACTACTCATAAGGCAGTCCAATCTCAATATACAAAAGCTTTATTTGAACATGCGTGGGGTAATCTATTCAATTCGCTATTTGTTCTCACAGACAGACATCTTATACAGAGCGTGGATGGGTGGGGTGTTTCACATAGCCTTCAAATGAGTCCGGTACTTCTGCTTATCACCACAGATAGTAGAGAAAGAGAAATACAAATCATATCAAGGACACGTCCACTCTCCCACACATCATGGGATAACTGTAACCATGAAACTCTAAAAACTTAAAGGCAACTTGAAGCATTGCAATTTAGCAATCTTACAGAAACTAAGAGGAACAAGATGGCCTGCACCTTCTTCAGGCCATGTAATATAACAAAATACATTTTCCTCTTCCACAACTGTGATGAAAATTCCAGATTGTCTTTATAATCAAATAACATGCAGCTCAGACACCCATACATACCCCTGGTGGCATGTCTTGTGGGGTCTCTCCACAGTCCAAAACGAATTCACGGCAATAATGGGGATCCGAATAAACCAATAAGCATCATAAAAGGGGCCATTTATTACAATGTACACCATTTATTAGGTACACCATCCCGTTCACGAAAATGGTTCGCTCCTACAGACAGGAGTCAGGTGGCCGTGACTTGCTTTACAAAGCAGGCATAGAGGCATTCAGCTACTGTTCAATTAGACATTAGAATGGGCAAAACGATTGACCTAAGCAACTTTGAGTATGGTATGATCGTAGATGTTAGGCGCACTGGTTCCAGTATCTCAGAAACTGCCAGCCTCCTGAGCTTTTCACGCACAACAGTGTCTAGGGCAGTGGTCACCCACTGGTCGACCACGATCAACTGGTCGATCTCCAAGGCATTCCTAGTTGATCACCAAACATTTCTGTTAAAAAAACTACGATAAGGCTTTGCGTTCCTATTTTTTAAATTCAGTTTGTGCTGTTGGCAGTAGGTGCAATTCAGCAGCCCTAATATCGAAGGTAAAGTGTTCCCATTTTGAACCATTTCATGTGTCTGAAGAAAAAACTCTGCCCACCTGGCATGATCAGAGAGCATATCAAGTGCACCTATAGGCCTACAAATGAGTATAGCAAAGTGTTCTAACAAGCTTGCGTTATTATTTGCGACTTGTGTCTTTCTAATATCAAGGAATATTTCACTTTCTCTGGTTATAGAGTAACAACATGAATTGGTGCATGAGGCAGAAATACAACCCTGTCCTCAAACATGTACATCAGAAGTTATGGGCAAAGACAGAAAACATCCACATCAAATGTTATATTTTTCTTCATAAAATAACATGGGGAAAACAACCACTTTTTGTGCAGTATTAATTTACCATACTTACAAACCACTTAATGGAAATGGACATTACTGTATTGTACATAGGCTGGTCATCTAGGTTTGTACCTGTAGACTTTCCATCAGCATGAAGAAAAACAATGACCAATACAGTAATTAAGTACAGTGAGACATCAAGTGGTTTGTGATGATGTGATGATGTGGCTCAGTTGGTAGAGCATGGCACTTGCAACACTAGGGTTGTGGGTCTGATTCCCACGGGGGACCCGTATGAAAAAGTATGGATATGTACGCACTCACTACTGTAAGTTGCTCTGGATAAGAGTGTCTAGTAAAATGAATGAATAGACCATTTCTGGAGGCAGATAGACATAAGTTGCATTTACAAAGTGTTTCAAGAAATTGGAAAACAAGTGATTTTGTATTCATCAAGTATTACCAGATTAACTGTTTGTACAGAGAATTGTCATACTCAAGTTAAAAATGCTGGTAAACATTCAAATACAAATACATGTTTTGTTTTTTTTAATCACAAAAGTGGGCCTTTACTAGTCCTGAATTAGCAGACCGATATAGACTCCCAAACTACTTCCCTCGGCTATGCTAGTGGAGGTGGTGAATTGGTGTGGGAAATGTTTTCCTGGCACACGTTAGGTACCTTGATACCAATTGAGCAACATTTGAACCCATTCCAGGGCACCCCGGTCCTTCACAGAGAAAAGAGCATGGCTTCCCGAGGGGATGGCCTCAGTTTTACGGGCTCCTGACCAAATATGCTGTTTTGTGGGGGTTTTAAACTTTTTTTACATAATGTTTCCGCCATCGTTTCTTATGACCAAAAAGAGCTTCTGGACATCAAAACTGCAATTACTCACATTGAACTGGGTGAGGATTTTTTTAATTAATGAGTCGGAGGCGAAGGATATACTGCTCCTCCCGGACCAAGCCCAAATCCCTGCCATTCGTATGAAGAGGAGACGCCGTTACAGAGGTCGTAGAACCGGATGCCTGGCGAGACTGCGCTGGTAAGATCGGTGGTGGTGTGTGTGTCTGTCAACAACAGCTGGTGCACAATCTCTAATATTAATGTCTCAAGGTTATGCTCGACTGAGTTAGAGTACCTCATGATAAACTGTAGAATATTTACCAAGAAAGTTTTCATGTACAGTTGAAGTAGGAAGTTTACATACACTTTGGTTGGAGTCATTAAAACTTGTTTTTCAACCACTCCATACATTTCTTGTTAACAAACTATAGTTTTGGCAAGTCGATTAGGACATCTACTTTGTGCATGACACAAGTAATTCTTCCAACAATTGTTTACAGACAGATTATTTCACTTATAATTCACTGTATCACAATTCCAGTGGGTCAGAAGTGAACATACAGTAAGTTGACTGTGTCTTTAAAATGCTTGGAAAATTCCAGAAAATTATGTCATGGCTTTAGAAGCTTCTGATAGGCTAATTCACATTATTTGAGTCAATTGGAGGTGTACCTGTGGATGTATTTCAAGGCCTACCTTCAAACGCAGTAACTCTTTGCTTGACATCATGGGAAAATCAAAAGAAATCAGCCAAGACTTCAGAAAAACATTGCAGACCTCCACAAGTCTGGTTCATCCTTGGGAGCAATTTCCAAATGCCTGAAAGTACCATGTTCATCTGTACAAACAATAGTATGCAAGGATAAACACCATGGGACCACGCAGCCATCATACCGCTCAGGAAGGAGACACGTTCTGTCTCCTAGAAATGAACGTAGTGCAAATCAATCCCAGAATAACAGCAAAGGACCTTGTTAAGATGCTGGGGGAAACAGGTACAAAAGTATCTATATCCCCAGTAAAACAAGTCCTACATCATCATAACCTGAAAGGCTGCTCAGCAAGGAAGAAGCCACTGCTCCAAAAAGGCCATAAAAAAAAGCCAGACTACAGTTTGCAACTGTACATGGGGACAAAGATCATACTTTTTGGAGAAATGTCCTCTGGTCTGATGAAACAAAAATAGAACTGTTTGGCCATAATGACCATCGTCATGTTTGGAGGAAAAAGGGGAAGGTTTGCGAGTCGAAGAACACCATCCCAACCGTGAAGCACAGGGTGGCAGCATTATGTTGTGGGGGTGCTTTGCTGCCGGAGGGACTGGTGCACTTGACAAAATAGATGGCATCATGAGGAAAGAAAATGATGAGGATATATTGAAGCAACATCTCAAGACATCTGTCAGGAAGTTAAAGCTTGGTCGCAAATGGGTCTTCCAAATGGAAAATGAACCCTAGCATGCTTCCAAAGTTGTGGCAAAATGACTTAAGGACAACAAAGTCAAGGCATTGGAGTGGACATCACAAAGCCCTGACCTCAATCCAATATAAAATGTGTGGGCAGAACTGAAAAAGCTTGTGCGAGCAAGGAGGCCTACAAACCTGACTCCGTTACACCAGCTCTGTCAGGAGGAATGGGCCAAAATTCACCCAACTTATTGTGGGAAGCTTGTGGAAGGCTACCCGAAATGTTTGACCCAAGTTAAACAATTTAAAGGCAATGCTACCAAATACTAATTGAGTGTATGTAAACCTCTGACCCACTGGGAATGTGATGAAAGAAATTAAAGCTGAAATAAATCATTCTCTCTACTATTATTCTGACATTTCACATTCTTAATATAAGGTGGTGATCCTAACTGACCTAAAACAGGGAATTTTTACTTGGATTAAATGTCAGGAATTGTGAAAAACTGAGTTTAAATGTATTTGGCTAAGGTGTATGTAAACGTCCGACTTCAACTGTATATACTTAGTAACTGTCTATTTAGCATCACAAACCGATGCTGGCACTAAGACCGCACTCAACGAGCTGTATAAGGCCATAAGCAAACAAGAAAATGCTCATCCAGAGGACTCCTAATGGCCGGTGATTTAATGCAGGAGAACAGAAATCCGTTTCAATCAATTTTTACCAGCATGTGACGTGCATCTAGAGGAAAAAATAACTCTAGATCACCTTTACTCTACAGAGCTCTCCCTCGCCCTCCATTTGGCAAATCTGACCATAACTCTGCTTACAAGCAAAAACTCAAGAAAGTGATGCGCTCAAAACTGAAGTGGTCTGATGAAGCGGATGCTAAGCTACAGGACTGTTTCACTAGCACAGGCTGGAATATGTTCCAGAATTCATTCGATGGCATTGAGGAGTAAACCACATCAGTCACCGGCTTCATTAATAAGTGCATCGATATGGATTACAGTCAACATCTGCACAGAGCTAAAGGCTAGAGCTGCCGCGGGTCGAGAGTTTCAAGTTCCTTGGTGTCCATATCACTAAGGACCTATCATGGTTCAAACACACCAAAACAGTTGTGAAGAGGGCACAACAATACCTATTCCCCCTCAGATGGCTGAAAAGATTTGGCATGGGTCCTCAGATCCTCAAAAAGTTCTACAGCTGCTCCATCGAGAGCAGCTGGTTGCATCACCGCTTGCTATGGCAACTGCTTCTATACTAGGCGGTGTCAGAGGAAGGCCCTAAAAACTGTCAAAGACTCCAGCCACCCAAGTCATAGACTGTTCTCTCTGCTAACGCACTGCAAGTTGTACCAGAGCGCCAAGTCTGGGACCAAAAGGCTTCTTAACATCTTCTACCCCCAATCCATAAGACTGCAGAACAGTTAATCAAATGGCTACCTGGACTATTTGCAATGACCCCATTATTTTATTATTTATTCATATATTTTTGCACTGACTCTCAGTCACAGGCTCGATGTACACTCACAGGACTCTAATCACACACTCACACATACTACACTGACAATCCAACACACACAAAAACACACAAAACACACACTCATGTATATTGACGCCACATGCACACACATTCACATTCCTTCACATACTGTACGCTGCTGCTACTCTCTGTTTATTATCTATGCATAGTAACTTTAACTCTACCTACATGTATATATGATCTAAAATACCTTGACTAACCCGTACCCCTGCACATTGACTTGGTACCTCTCATATAAAGCATCATTATTTTAATTTTATTCTGTTACTATTTTTTCTTTAGTTTATTTACACATTTTCCTATTTACTTTTTTGAAACTCTGCATTGTTGGTAAAGGGCTTGCAAGTAAGCATTTCACGGTAAGGTCAACATCTGTTGTATTCGGGGCATTTGACAAATACATTTGATTTAACACCTTGAATCCATGCCCACAAAGAATTCCGGATGTTCTCAAGGCAAAGGAGGGTCCGACCCGGTACTAGATGGGTGTACCTAATAAACTGTCCACTGAGTGTAATATCTTTTGAATGAGTTATCGACATTGCAATGGTTTGAAACGTGGGCTTTTATTTTGAAGGTTTTAATTATTACTATACGAAAGTGATGTCATTATTTGTGCTCCTGGTAGTAGGTGAGCACGAATGATTTATGTATAATTGGTGCGCACCCAAACAAGCCAGTCCAACATGGCGTCGTTGTCTTCACCTCTACGCCTTTGCCGGGGGATCCTGAGGGAGATACGAGCGATTAAAGGGCCGGAATACAAACAATCTTTGGCATACAATTATGTTTTAGATCAATTCCGTAAAAACCAGGTAAGTCATGTTGATGAGTAAATGAGGTTAGCTAGCTACAACTTTAATGAAACCACGACATCTATCCACCATGGTAACGTAAGCTAATGTAGCTAATTTAGCTAGATTGCTGTGGTTAAAAATGTGTTCGCGACCCCAACCACAATTTAGCCATCCTGGAACGGGTTATCTTCAAGACTAAGCTGCATTGGTGACTTTGTTATGGGACTAATTTGCTGAATTACAGCGATAAACTAACGTTATCCAATGGCAGCACCAGGTTAGTATCATTGGCCCTAACGTTACTAGTAACTTAGCGGGCTAACCAAGCCAAGGTGACCGTCACGAGCCTGTGTCTTAACGTTAACATTAGTGCTACTTTTCCTCCTATGCACTATTATTAGGCCTAGATATTGCAGGACTACCGGCATGAAATTCATAAATAACCATTGTCAATGTTCAGTTGCTGCAGCAGTGCAGAAATGTACAGTGATTCTCAACAGCAGACGCTTCAGAGAGATTGGGGTACCTGAAAAGGCAGGATAACAACTAGGTAACAAATTGAAAATAACTGCAGGCCAAAATATTTCACATTTAATTTAGTGATGCACCAATATGACATTTTTGGCCGATATCCGATATTTTCCTTGCCAAAAGAAAACGATACAGATAACTGATATTTAAAATGTTTGCACCCTTTTAAGCATTCCAGTACAGTTAAATAGTTAAAACCCACACATGGACGCCGTGGTCTAAGGCACTGCATCTCAGTGCAAGAGGTGTCACTACAGTCCTGGTTTGAATCCAGGCTGTATCACATCCGGACGTGATTGGGCGTCCCATAGGGCGGCACACAATTGGCCCAGCGTCGTCCAGGATAGGCCGTCATTGTAAATAAGAATTTGTTCTTAACTGACTTGCCTAGTTAAATAAAGGTTACACACACACACACACTGACCAAAAAGTTATTTTGTTGGCATTTACGTGTATCCCCATTTACCAGTAAAACCTAATCCAAACCTATTTCTTTCACTTACTTGCTGTTTCGTTGTTCATTTGTTCAGTCGTTTCATTCTCAACCAGGATTTCTATGGAACGCGTGTCAAAAAATTATACACGTCAAATAGCACTATTTGACCAATCAGGACCGGAATTTGTCTGCACGTCACATAATAATTTAACATATTCATAATTTTTTTTAACGTAGTTATTACACTATCACTCGTATTTCATATGTCACAACGACTCATCGACGCTATGATGCTGGTAAAGTTGTCTCACACACCTACAGTGCTGGTCATTAAAAAAAAGCTAGCTAGCTCATGGATGCAAACAATGTTCTTCCCGAAAAACATAGCAAAACGATCTGTTTCAGTAGCTATAGTTTCATCATCTAAAATAACCATAAGACAGTTCTTATTTGATTAATGGTGGTTGGACCCATTTATGTGAAGCTAGCCACGATAAGGTTGAGCCACAATAGTGGACTTTGCGGTTAGCCTTCAAAATAAAAGTATGTCATTGACAATGATGTAAATTAATACAAATAGTATAATTATGCCATACTTTAATTTTGAAGGCAAAAGGTTCATCGGTATTGGCTTTTTTGGTCCTCTAATAATCGGTATCAGCGTTGAAAAATCATAATCGGTCGACCTCTACTTCTTACGGCTGAAATCACGTTAAAACTAATTGTGACTAGCAATCCGGGAGCGTAATCATAGCCCCAAACGAATTAGCAAAACGCAGCGGACATGAATACCCCTAGAAAAGTTTCCTATTCATGAACATCACAAATGAAATATATTGAGACACAGCTTAGCCTTTTGTTAATCACACTGTCATCTCAGATTTTCAAAATATGCGTTACAGCCAACGCTAGACAAGCATTTGTGTAAGTTTATCATGGCATGATGCTATGCTAGGCTCTGCTGGCAGCAGGCAACATTTTCATGAAAATAAGAAAAGCAATCAAATTAAATAATTTACCTTTGAAGAACTTTGGATGTTTTCACTCAGGAGACTCCCAGTTAGATAGCAAATGTTCCTTTTTTTCCAAAAATATTATTTTTGTAGGCGAAATAGCTCCCGTTTGTTCATCATGCTTGGCTGAGAAATCGACCGGAAAATGCTATCACTACAACGCCAAACTTTTTTCCAAATTGGCTCCATATAATCGACAGAAACATGGCAAACGTTGTTTAGAATCAATCCTCAAGGTGTTTTTAACATATATATTCGATAATATATCCGTCGAGGCAATTGGTTTCTCATATGTGTCATATGTGTTAATACTTGGTGGAATCACCTTGGGCAGCTGTGAATCATTTGGAATAAGATTCTACCAACTGTTTCCAACTCTTTGGGTTACATGCACTCAGTTTCTAGTTTTAGGTACACCACCCTGTTCAAGAAAATGGTTAGCTCCTAGAGACCGTGAGTCACGTGGCCATGGGTTGCTATATAAAGCAGGCATCAAGGCATTCATTTTAATGTTTGATTGAACGTTAGAATTGGCAAAACAAGTGACCTAAGCTACTTTGTGCATGCTATAATCGTCGGTGCCAAGCACACCGGTTCCAGTATTTCAGAAGCGACCGGCCTCCTGGGCTTTTCACGCATGACAGTGTCTAGGGTTTACCGAAAATGGAGCGACAAACATCCAGTCTGCGACAGTCCTGTGGGCGAAAACAGCTTGATGATGAGAGGTTGAAGGAAAATGGCAAGAATCGTGCAAGCTAACATGTGGGCCACAAACAGGAAAATAACGGCACAGTACAACAGTGGTGTGCAGAACGGCATTTTGGAACTCGCAACAGATCTACACAACATACTCCTCATTTTCACAGATGGGCTATTGCAGCAGACGACCACACCGGGTTCCACTCCTATCAGCTTAAAACAAGAAGAAGCGGCTCCAGTGGGCACGTGATCACCAACACTGGACAATCCCGGTTCCTGTTGCGTCACGAGTGTAACCATCTCTATTTTCAAGTATTGTGGTGGCAACATCATGTTATGGGTATGCTTGTCACCAGCAGGGACTGAGAAGTTTTAGGATCAAAAGACATATGAAAGGAGCACAGCCCAGGCAAAAAGCTACAGGAAAAACCCACCTCAGTCTTCTGAAAACCTAACCCTGGAGTAGAGTTTTATTTTTCAGTGGGACAAATAAACATTTTAATGCAAAAGACACACCAGAATGGCTTTCAAAAGTGGTTGATGTTCCTGAATGGTCCAGTCTCAGTCCTGACTTGTCTCAGATTTAGATAAAAAAAATATATCTTTAAAAAAATTAAGCATATTTAAGATTTTAAATATTGCTGTCCATCAATGATTCACAACCAAATTTACTGAGCTTGAGAAATGTTGATTTAAAAACTATGGCTATGCAGTATTTTTACCTTAAGAGTTGTGCAAAGTTGGTAGAATCTTAATGAAAGTTATTCACAGCTGTAATGGTTGCCAAAGATGCTTCCACCAATATTAAACCTATTAGTGCGGAGATCCCGCTAGCGGGATCAAATTCGACAACATCCGGTGAAATCAGAGTGCGCCAAATACAAAATCGTAATATTAAACATTCAAGAAAATACAAATGTCATACATGATTCTTTAGCTTAGAATCTTAGTAATTGAACTGCGTTGTCAGATTTCAAAAAGGCTTTACGGCAAAAGTATTGCATTCGATTGTCTGAGGACCCCGCCTCACGTTAGCATATTTTCCAAACCAGCACAAGCATCACGAAATGGTAAATAGCGATAAAATAAATCACTTTTGAAGATCTTCCTCTGTTTGCAATCCCAAGGGTCCCAGCTACACAATGAATGGTAATTTTGTTCGATAAAGTTCTTCTTTATATCCCAAAAACGCAGTTTAGTTGGCGCCATTGAATTCAATAATCCAGTCCTTCAACATGCATACAAAGGATTCCAAAAGTTACCAGCAAAGTTTGTCTGAATTATGTTTTTATTAATCCTCAGGTTGTCTAATATCTAAATAAACAATATTTCAGACAGATTGCCATGTTCAATGGTAAAGGAAAAGAACGAAGAGCACACCCGCGTTCATGGCACAAAAATACTACTTTTGCCCTGGCGCTCAACTTCGAAAGACTAAAAAATTTTTTTTATGAAGTATTTGTAAACAACCCTAAAACCTTTTTTATAAAGAATGTTGACATCTACTGGAAGCCATAGGAACTGCAATCTGGGAGGTGGAAATTAGATCTTTCAATAGCATTGCATTGGAAGTCATTCGGAGCTCCAAAAACACATTTTCCGGATCGATTTTCCTCTGGTTTTCGCCTGCTATATCAGTTCTGTGATACTCATTATTAGACATTAGTTTTCTATCCAATTCTACCAATTATTTGCATATCCTAGCTTCTGAGCCTGAGTAACATGCAGTTTACTTTGGGCACATCAGACAGGTGGAAATTCAGGAAACTAGCCTTACTCGCAGAGGTTAACTCGGGTGTGAAGACACACAATCAAAATATCTTGTATTTGTTTATTAATTTGGAAAATGTCCTATACATTTCTTTCACTTTGAAATTGTAAAAGAGTAAATTAAAAATCCATTTTAGATTTTATTTTAAGGCAGCAAAATGTGAAGACAAGGGGGGTGTTTACATTCACTCGGCACTTTATATTTCTTTAGTAAATGTATCATATCTATTTGCAAGTGTAATTGCTGCATAAATTCACCTTCAATGGTATGGTTTATACATGCTTTTTATCTTAATTCTGCCCCTTTTTTTTTTTTTTTTTTAGATCACTGGGGAGAGATATTGTCGTGCTCAGGAGGAGGCCCTCCATGCTTCGCACAGCTACCTCTGTCTGCTCACCTCCACCCGGCAACACATTGCTCTCTACGACATGTACCATGGAAAAGGGCAGCGTGACACAGAGGAGATGGCAGGAATTGTGGGGCTCAGGCTGCCCACCCAGCCTGGAGGGAAGGGCTGGGAGAAGTGAGAGAAGGGATGGGAGAAGACTCTCGTACAACATCAGAGGGTTGTAATCATCACGCTGGACCTAATGCAATTTTGATCTTTTACAAAACAGAGGAAGAGATAAAGGCTGCAACGAACAAGGACTGTGAATTGTGATTATACAAGGGAGGATCAAAGCTATTAGAAATATGTGATTCCCAGCTTTCCCCACCACTTCTCACTTTGTCTGTCTTGAGACAATGGCTGTAATTTAAAATCTTTGTAAATACAATGGGACAAATTCTGCCAATTAAAGTATTAATCACTTTTATCGGGTCACCATGACATCGCACTTTTCTTGCAATGTGTATGCTGCTAATTATCTGCTAATAAAACACAACCAATTAAATAATGATATCCCTTTTAACCTCAATTCAGCAAGGTTTACTTGGAGCAACGTATGATGTTCAGGTAAAGCACTAATACTCGGCAGATAAAACCGATGCTAATGAACTCAGTCGTATGTATATTTTAAAGGACATCAGGCAATTAAAATGTCTGGTTAATTAAAAGATTAAGCATTACAAAGAGGGTATGATAAATCAGATGGATGGATCATTGCGTGGCCTTTGATATTTTAAATGTTTTGTTCTTCACTACCCTTAGGCCAGTGGTTTAAACCGTGTGAAGACCAGCCAACAGTGAAATAAAGGTCTTAGATAATGCTAGGGCATGCAACATAAGAGAAGTATAACAATATGCATTATTTTTGTCTCGTGGGTGTTTTATAAGAGTATTACCAGCACAATGGAAAACAGCAGATATGAGTTGTATTGCTTTGTACTGGCAGATTAATTTGTTTCATTGTGTCCATGGCAACTGGCATTTCTACCAACTCCACTACATTTTTCTCTGCAGTCTTTTGACATTTTTTTATAGGAGTAACATGTATTAGCTTCTGGGAACTGTTTTTTTTTCATTCTTTGCCCTTTGCTGCTATGTGTTCATCCTGGATTATTGTTAAAAAAGAAAGCCTCGTTAACTGTGCCCCTATTGGACTTCATTCTCTTCTATTCATCCCATTTTCTTAGTTAAATCTGTGTATCTGCGTAACTCTCCCCATTCCATTTGTTACACGGTGACTAAGATTGTCTTCTGTGTGGGTTTAAATAGATTGACCCTAGAGCTACGCAGCACACTGTGACACATCGGGACAAGAAATATGCTTGCACATGCGCGGCAGCACCCACCGTCCACATGCATGCAGTGGGAATGTAATGCATAGTGGCACACCAACAGATAGCGTCAAATTATATTGTTATAAAGTCGCAAAATAACACGCGTCTCTACACCCCACTCCTGCATTCATACCAAGACATGGAATTACTTTGACACACAGCTGGCGAGAGAGAACATAATGTTGCACAAGCGTGTCACTGCTATGTGTATGTTTTGAGGTGGTATGTGAAAAGCGAATGACAGGTTCTCATTTCAATCACGATTATGTATTACTAAATACAGTAGGCTACACCGCTGCATTAAGTATTCAGTGTATGAATGTTTAATGCGAGTATAATCTTACGCAGTGGAGAAATAAATACAAATGATATAAACTAGACACTAGACCATGTTACCGCCTGCAATAATGTGCATGGTAATCGGTGGGAATCATTCATGTTAAGTGAATGAAAAGTAGGCTAGATATTAAGTGGAAATGGTTAAAAATAAAAGAGTGGAGGCGGGGTAGGGAGGGCGGAGACAGTTGTTTATATTCGTGTGTCTGTAACTCGTCAACTCTTCTAGTGAGCTAGAAGCAAGATTCACTATTTCAACCTAGTTGCACCACTAGGTAACAATATTATATAAATACGCGAATAGATATAGGTTCTGATTTGACTTATCCAATAAGGCCGAGGATCAAGGAAAGGCGTGTACAACATATTTTAAGTGAATCTCCTTATGTCAATTTAAAAGTTGGACAACAATAAGAAGGTAGGCTGTTTCACATAGGAAACAGGCGGAAAGCATTACATAGTATAAAGGCGCAGCAGAGTGGTGACCTGGCCAGAGCGCGATGTTTGGAATGATAAAGAATTCCATTTTCGGGAACACGGAAGAAACGGACTACAAATTGCTCAGCAGCGAGACCAAGGTAGGATACACCTTGACCTGTCAGTTTCAAGTGTGTGTGTCTGTCAGTCAAGCATTGCATCACTTGGTCGCGCGCGCCACTGTACACCTCCTCCGTCTTGTTTGGTGCATAAAACAACTGGTCATTACAGACAGATCTCTTCAGTATCTCGCAATTTAAAAAAAAAATCTAAGACAGTTTTAGTTTGTTACTCACTTTGGTTGCAGTGAAACTAGCCTATTGGCCCGAGCCTACCATGATCTCAAGAAAAATGTATTTTGATTATCAGTGTATTATGCATTTTATGGGTTATGTAATGCCAATACCTTTAAAGTGTTTGACCTTTTGAAACCAACCATTATTAATTACACCTTACCTCCTGACACCTGTGAGCTCACAGTAGAGGGTGGGGGCAGATCTCTGTGTGTTCCCTATGACCTCATTAGTGGCACCACTGTGTATACTGCTACACTGACCCTACAGCTGACAGACACATCTACAGACATTGGCCTGACAAAAAGACTGATCATGAATCTGGAACTACTTCAATCTATAACATGCAATGACCAAAAAGACTGTGAGGAATAGGAAAAATACACTATCAATAGGCACATGAGTGGCCATTAAATAGGCAATAGGCTATTAGCAGTTTTGAAGTCAGTCAGTGCTAAATCTGTTAACTTCACTCGAGACTAAATGATCACACTGAAGTCTCACACAGACACACGATCAGAGGAAATCTGAGAGGAGTCTGACATCATACACTCGTAATTAAAACTGAATACAGATGAACTGTCTGCACATGCTCAGACACACACACACACACACACACACACACATGCTCAGACACACACACACACATGCTCAGACACACACACACACACACACACATGCTCAGACACACACACACACACACACACACACACATGCTCAGACACACACACACACACACACACACACACACACACACACACACACACACACACACACACACACACACACACACACACACACACACACACACACACACACACACACACACACACACACACACACACACACACACACACACACACACACACACACACACACACACACACACACACACACACACACACACACACACACACACACACACGGTGGGCTCTCATATTACAAATGGCTTAGAAATGGAAGGAGATGGCTTTAAAGCTAGAATCCTTAGTAGTTACATCCATTTTTTGGACTTATAAATTAATATCTACACATTGATTCTTGAAGAATATAAAATAAATGCCTCATGAGCTTGGTTCAACTGTCATACCCCATCACCCCAATGTTGGTAAACAACGTAAATGTACACAAACACTGTATAGCCTCAAAACATGGTTAATACTATCATTTTGGTATCATGGATGGTCAGTCCTTGTGTCCTTTCTCTGTGTGTGCATTTAAGAGCGGTTACAAAACAGATGCGGGTGCTATTCTTTTTATTTTCATGTTTTTTTCTTCTTCACAGTATTGATATTACGCAATGTTTTAATTCCTCTGAAATTATCTTACTTGGCACCATGAATTGTTTAGTAATGACAAGACATTTGATTAGATGGACGAGTTGACAGCACAATATGCTTATTATATAATGACAGCACATTGTCTATTTCTTGATACACAAGACAGGCTCATACTCCAAGACAACTGAATGGTTATAGAAGCCATAGTTGTCATGTAAGATTGAAATGTCAACTTCTCTGTGTGAGAGGTTCACAAACTTCCCATGAGATTGTGTGGTGACATTCAAACCAATTAAAACCTTTTGTTTAAAAGTTAGAAAAAGAAAGAGAGCGGGTTGAATATGAAATGAATTTCTAATATTAGCACCTCCACAATAATTATAGCCCATGTATACCCAGCTGAGAGACAGAGTAATTATTAAATACGAAGGTTGCAGGATTCCAGCTAAGCACACACACTAATTGCACCTTTAGACTGAACTCTAGAACAAAGTGTTCAATTATTGCTGTTGGAACATGTCACCTACGTGTATTGTTAATGTTGGTCACAGTGACATATACCGTGGGCTCCAAAGTATTGGGACAGTGAATTTTGTTGTTGTTTTGGCTCTGTACTCCAGCACTTTTGGAAAATTTTACTCTAAATAAGAATAGAATGTTTCCAAATACTTAACTTTGTAATACTTTAATACACATATAAGTGAATTTGTCCCAATTATTTTGGTCCCCCAAAAGAAGTGCTGTTTCTAAATGGTTCACCCAACATGGATGAAAATACCCTCAAGAGGACTATCTGCACTTTAACCTCATAGTCAGTGTATCATTTCAAATCCAAAGTGCTGGAGTACAGAGCCAACGCCTTCATCAATATGAACCCCAAACACTAGTCAGAAGCACTATGAACGAGTTCTCGACATCCCAATTAGACCAGCTGTAGTGTCGTGGCAAGGAAACAAAACACGAAGCAGATTTAATTTCTTTAGGAAAACAACCCTAATATTGGAAACAAACATTATTATGTTGTCATCCCGTCCTACTTTTAAATAGTGTTTTCAATGCATAATGTAGTATTTACATTGCATTATATGTCATGTAGCAGGCATTCGCATTCAGCGTGAGTGATTTAAAACAAGGGAAAACTTAGTGGAATGCATCTGAACAAAAAAATTGGTGCTTTCAAAAATGCGGCCTTCGCAAAACTGATTTACTCAAGACTGGTTATGGAATGAGTGATTATTGTGAAACGTAACGTTCCTCTGTTGTTTAATGGTTGATATTTCTCAGCATAAGCCTTCCTCTTAGGACAAGTACATCATAACATGTATAAGAACAGGGAGCAAGTCAGTGAGTGTGTGTACACACTGCATTAACCCCACTCTGCCGTGTGTGTGTGTGTGTGTGTGTGTGTGTGTGTGTGTGTGTGTGTGTGTGTGTGTGTGTGTGTGTGTGTGTGTGTGTGTGTGTGTGTGTGTGTGTGTGTGTGTGTGTGTGTGTGTGTGTGTGTGTGTGTGTGTGTGTGTGTGTGTGTGTGTGTGTGTGCACGCGCAGCGCCTATGGTTTGGTCTTATGTAAGAACAGGCATCTTTGTCCCATTATTCTCTTTAGGCTTCATTAAACACTGCAGGGCCCTGAGAGCAGAGCAGGGAAGAACTGGAATCAAATCAGCGTAATATTTTTGATCTAGATCCTTTTCTAGGGGCATTTGGCTGTCCTCTGTTCATTTCCACTCCAAGTGTTTCACCGGCATCAGTGAGCACAGATTCTGCCCATTGCATATCGCCAATCACTGCACCCCCAGCCCCAACCCCTCTAACCCCCAAGTAGTGTGTGGCGTCCTTCCCTCTGAACAGTTTGTCAACGTGTGTCATTGGTGAATCACGTTTTGCCTCCCACTCTCTTCCCCAGGACGGGGTCAGCTACGAGGTGCGGAGGTACGATGGTGCAAAGTATGCCTCAGTGAGCTCAGAGGGGCGGACCTTTGACCAGGTGACGGGGGAGCTAGTGAGGAAGCTTCTCGTGTACATTGGAGGAAGCAACGACCAAGGTGAGCCAATCAGAGAGCAGGGCCTGTCCTGTCAGTCAGTGGACTTCATATGTGGACACATCTTTAATGAGCCCTAAGCTCATAAAGATCTAGGGGCTCGACTCAATCCATATCGCTGATATATTCATCGCTATAGTGCAATTGAAATTTGAAGGACATTTCCTGATTGAGCCGACATATGCAGCGCTTACCATGAATGCGGAAACATTGCCTTTAAATTTCTAACTAACCTCTGTAGCGCAGGTCTTAAACACTACGGATTGAATTGAGCCACCGATGTAATGTGCATATCTGAAAGTATTGCATTGATGTAAGCAAGTAATATGGTGAAAACTCTTCCTAGTCTACCAGAGGATTTGATAGTGTTATTACCATGTTACTGGCACCTATTCAGTACTTTCAGATCTTCAAGGGTGACTGAAGAAGTGTCTACTCTGTTTGATGCTAGAGGTCAGTTTGAAACTGGGCCTAAGAGGAGGCAATGAACTCAATGCACACATAACACTGTTGCAATAAGTTGTCTGCTATCCCCTCTATCTGTCCTCTGTATCTTTGTTTTCCAAGGGGGGGCAATGGGGACGACAGCACCGGTTATCATCACAGTATATCCCAGGGACGATGGTGTGATGTCACGCCGTTTGGTGGTTAGCCTCAGGATTCCTACCAACTACCAAGTCAGTCCCCCTGTGCCCATCGACAGTGCCATCAGAATCGAGGATCGACCCGGCATGACTGTCTACTCACTGTGGGGTCTCCATGCAGTCTTCACCTCACTTTGTTCTTTAATTCTTTACGATAATTGTTTTATTTAATATTCATATTCAATGATTTGATCACATATCCTCTTTATCTCTCCTTTCCTATCCACCTGCCCTTGCTTTTCACAGGCAGTTTGGAGGCTTCGCAGGGGAGACTGAGTACCGAGCAGAGGCCTCTCGCCTAACCAAAACTCTTGGTGAGACTGCCCCATTTCAGCGGAAACAGTACTTCTGCTGCACCTACGACCCACCAATGAAACCCTACGGCCGACGCAACGAGGTGTGGTTCCTACAGGAGGAGCCATAAGGGAAGCATTAAGACCGACTCTTAATAATAACCTATAGTCACTTCCTCTCTTTCGTCTTCACTGATCACTCCACATCTGGATCTTTATCCCCAAAAAATAGGATATGTGAACATAATATGGCAACAACAGGGAATTTGTTTTCAAATCAGTGCAAATGAAGGAGAGGTGATGCAAAGAAGTGTATTAGACTATTGAAAGGTCATAAAGGGGAGGGATGGGCAGCGGGCTACATAGTTACTGGTCCAAAGTAGTGCAATAGTACGGTACCATTATCAGGAAGTGGATATTAAGTGGCCTGGGGTAGGAGCCACTAACCACAAAGTACCGCTGTGTGTTATAGGTGGTACATCATTAAGTTCTTAATTTTGTACACCCAGGGTTTGACACTCCCCTTAAAACATGCTTCATAGTGCTGGGAAGAAAAGCACATTAAATCAGGCTGTACACATATCACAATTCAGCAGTCTAATTAAATGATGCCTCACTTCACACACACCATAAAAACAAAATGACAGTTAAGTATTCAATAAGTAAATTAAGTTTTAAAAAGCACAATTCCTTTTCCCAAGGGAGGGGATTGGAAATAAACTAGGAATTGAGCCATAGAGTAGTGATAGTCAAATGTTTTCCTGAGTATGAATTAGTTGGTGGGGAGGGTATGAAGGATAAATATATTCCTTAAGTGTTATCATTTGAGATGTCTAATCCTTCTGTGATGATGACATGAAAACTTTAAGACAGCAGTTGTGTGTAGTGAATGTTTTGGTGTGCTTGTATTTGGAGTCTTTGAATTGTAATGTTAATATGATTCTTGAAACTGTATTTTGAAATACCTCTGTATAGTGTGTGATTTTCTGTGAAAATATGGAGTGATGATATCGTCAGGATTTGATAGCGTTTTATATCATAATATGTTATTCAAGATATTACTAATACGATTTTTTGTGCAATACTGACATTTCCTTTTTTTTAGTTCTATACAAACAAAATAATGCTTAAAATACTGGCACACCACTGTTTTGGATAAGTTTTACATAAACATTTATTTATTATTAGATTTTGAATCAATATAAAGAACTCAAAATAAGGAGTATGGTTTACAAACAAAATATTTCAGACATTTGATTAATTTAAGCAGATAATTAAAACCAACCAAACCTCTAACCTAAAACTAGTACAAAAATGTCCTCTCTATGCACTCTGAGAAAATAGCAATTATATGGTCTGTTAGTCACTACAACTCAGTTTAATCAGGAATAAATGAGTGGTTTTCACAGGTTAATTCGTCACAACTGCAAGAAAGCACTGTGTAGCGGGCTAGCGGCTAAATAAATACATGGCCTAGTAACCCAACACTTGTGTAATTGCACAGAGTAGGGTTTTGGTTTCAGCCGGGCTTTGCATTCATCAATACAATATACAGGGTTTGACTAGGACATGGGTTATTCATGTTGACCAGTTATCATCTCTAGGCTCAACACAAGTTATTTGTGAGATCTAGGAACATTGCACATTACCAATAATCTCACATATGTAGCGGTACATGTCAGTGCTCCATCCAATTGCCATATTCAAATAACATGCACTTCCTTCCTTCCTTCCTTCAATAAAAAGCCAGAAATAATCTAGAAAAGGTATGGTGTGCAATGAGAGCACTGGGAACTTCAGCTTTCATTCAATGCTCTCTGGAACAAACTTAAACCACACACCAACACAATGGAAACACTTACTGTGAACGTGAATGTAAAAATACTTTACAATACTAGTAGGAATAGAAATGGTCGTTTTGTTAATAAGCATCATCATTTTAATCAAAAATTGTTATAAAATGTATTTTGGTAATAAACCTCTAGATTTAAAAAATGCTGTAAATATTTAATGCCTATACATTCCCCATACTGAAGGAGAGAGAGATGACCATGATTAACTGAAAAGATTGAATACTTATCTGTTAAGTGAATAACCATTTACTTGGCAATTGACAAAATAAAATAAACTGAGTGGGAGGGGGTGAAATAAAGCTTTACTCATGATTAAAAGGAAACATTCACCATTTGAAAATGTCCCAACATTGTTGTGCCTCAAAATTATTTGTGTGAATTGCCAGAAAAAGAATCTTGCCTTTTTGTCAATGTAGTACTTCATACTTTCCTTTCCAGTCTAATAATTATCATCCCCTTAATAATTTGCTGTTACATTTATTAGGGGATGATGGTTATTGAGCTTTAGTTGTTCTTCTTCTCTGGATAGCCTGGGTAAGGAGCAGGAGGGGCAGAAGGTGCATAGGGAGGAGGCTGTTCCTATGTGGGAATAAACAGTGATAGAATATCTTCAAAACGCTGAACTAAAAACATCAACACAGCATAAAGTGCATGCACTGACTGGACATGGAGAGAATAACAGGTCCCTTACCATGGGCATGTAGACATTGTGGGGGTTGTTGGGGTTGAAATAGGCGCTGCCTGCTGCCTCTGCTGCCTTGGCATTACCTGAGGATCAGGGAGAGAAATAAGGGGAGAATAATGTACAGTAACTGATACAGAAGCACATGCTTCTGTAGAGTAACTGTAGAGTAGGAGAGACAATAGAGCACAATTAGCACAGCATATTGCAGCAGGATACTCGTGACAAGACATCTTCCGGACTGAATGATGCACACGTCCAACTCCATTTCAATTCTCCAAAACCCACAAATAGACACACAACTGACATGTAAATGAGGCGTACTGAGTTTAGAACAACTGGGTTGTTTCATGGGGTAAGGGAGACTAGGGGTGAGAGGCATTTTGTTTGTTTCTCCTTTTTAATATGATGTGTACCGTTTACGACATCAGCACTCCTTTCTCAGTGCCATGCGTCATGTGCTTCATATTGAGGCAGACTGATGGGATCAGACAGATGCAGCGATGCAGACATACAGAGAGAGACAGGGAGACAAACCTGCAGGGGGAGCAGCCCAGTTTTGGGGGGGCCCAGGATAGGGGGGAGGTGGGGCCATGTAGGCAGGGGCAGATGGGTACATTCCTGCAACACACGAGAGAATACCCAAAATACAGCCTTGGGGACACATTTTACTTGAATAGTTATAAATATTGACACCAATCAATAAAATTCATAACAATGGAGGCGTTATTGAAAATGTTTCCGTATTTAAGTGCTATGCAATCTCTAATGTAAACTTAAATCTCCTAGCATCACAGCATTTGATTCTCAATTATTATGACCCAAACCTGCATAACATACAAACAGTTTTATAGTGATGATAAAGTTCTTTAATAACAAACCTGCGGCTGCCATAGGGTAGGGATAGCCCATGTTGCCTGGGGGAGCCTGGTAGAAACCATTCTGCTGGGGTGGGGGTTCATACGGGTAGTTCTGAGGAACAGGTGGTGGGCCGTAGCCATTCATCACTCCAGGAGAGGGATAGCCAAAGGAGGCGCCTCCGTTTTGAGCAGGAGGGGCACGAGATGCTAAAACAAAGTTGAGGGTTAATCCTAAAATACAGACTGGACTAAAAGAGTAACATGTATAACAAATATGTAGCCTAACAAATATAACAAACTTTGACTGCATTACCAGGAAATGCTTTAGTGATGTACAATTAAATAATTAATGAAACATGTACGATATAAACTGAGTACAGCAGATACTGTATGTTAAATGACAAATAGGCTCTGTACTGACAAACATGGCAGTGATGAAATGACTTACCATTTGTTGCCAGTTTGAAGAGGTGCTGACCTAACTCGATGGCTCCCCCACTGGAAAAAGACATCTTGAAGCTAGCCTGGCCTTCCCAGCCTCCTGAAACCAAAGAAAGTAGAGTCAAAACATTGATGAGGACTGTGTCTTTGCATTAAATTACACGTCTGATATTGAATTATAATCAGTGCTTTGGAGGAGATGTCACACTTCAATTTCTATGACTGCTGCTAAACACGACTATTGCTGCTGGTATAAACTTTGACACATAGACATTGTAAAGTAAAATGAGATTGTGGTTTACAGACTGATGTCAGCCTCGGAAAATATCTGGCCTTGGCAAATCACCCTTGCGTCATTGATTCACTTCTGCATGTATTCCTAGGACACATCAGGCCATACCTGGGACTGGAGGCCATAAACACTTTGCATGCTCTACAGTTCTTTCCTCATGATGGTGTTGAATGCTATGGGAGGACAACAAACTGCTGCCTACCCCCAGCTTCAGCAGACACTGTGCCCCTGATGTAATTGGCGGCGAAGACTGGCTGCTCAATGCTGCAGCCCTTCATCAGGTAGTATGGGAACATCACAGACCCCAGGCTGTCCTTGGCATTACTTGACACAAACACCAACTGAAACGAGGACAAACAGAGAGAAAGAGGGCAATGAGATGGGACGCAGAGCAATGGTAGTCCTCCAGTTTGTGATACTCATCGTTTGATGTGACGCAGACAGGATGGCGTGAGTGATGAAACAGAAGAGTTTTTATTTGTATTTTTAAAAAACCTTTTACCCCTTTTTCTCAATATCCAATTGGTGGTTAGTCTTGTAGCTGCAACTACCCTACGGACTCAGGAAGGTCGAGAGCCATGCGTCCTCTGAAATACGACCCTGCCAAGCCACACTTACTTCTTGACACACTGCTCACTTAACCCAGCCGAACCAATGTGTTTGAGGAAACACCATCCAGCAGGCGACCGGCCCGCCACAAGGAGTCATTGGAGCGCGATGGGACAAGGGCATTCCGGCAGTCCAAACCCTCCCTAACCCAGACGACGCTAGGACAATTGAGCGCCGCCTCATGGGTCTCCAGGTCGCGGTCAGCTGCGTCACAGCCTGGGATTGAACCCGGGTCTGTAATACGACCCTGCCAAGCCACTTTTGAGTTTTGATGTTGAGTCTTTTCCCAACAAAATGATGTTAGGATAGATAAGTTAGCCCATTAAAGCTTTTGTGCCGAATACATTACGTTGTTACAGGTGTCAAGCTTATGGGCATGTGGCAGCAGTGTGTAGGAGGGAGGATCCTAGATGTGAGAAGTGTGCAGAAGGGCATGAGACAAAGGAATGTGTAGCATTGGGGAAAGTAGTGGTATGTGTTAATTGTAGGGGGGCTGGAGATCAGAAATGTTCAGTGCGAGAGGCAGGTTGAGGTTTCCAGGGTTAGAGTAGTGCAGAAGTTGTCGTATGCTAAGGCACTGAAGAAAGTAGAGGAAGATGGGTCAAGGGGGAGGGATCCTGAGAGGAGTGGTGTTAGTAGTAGAACAGTACCAGTACAGAGAGATAGGCTGAAAAGTGATATGTTTCAGTAAGATTGGATTTTTTTTAGCATTTATAGCAATGGTTATCAACTGTTCTGCAGGTATGGAACGTAAGTTGCAGAAAATTGAGGTTGTGGTGGCAGCTGCAGAGATATATTTGGGTGTGTGAGACTTGACGTCAGAAGAGTTACAGGGTGTGTTCAGCGGTGGTTTCCCATCCTTTCAGGCTGTTGAACTGATGTAGGACTAAATAGATTTAAATAGTGGAGCAGGGTGGTGGGTTTTTAGTGAGTGCAGGGTTAGATGGTAGGGTATTTGTAGATTGTTTTGTATAGATTTTTTTAAGCAAAAAGAGTTATACTCCAGTCTAGTAGGTGACGGTAATGCAACATTTATTGGATGCCAACCGCTATTAAAGAAAAATGATTGTCTTCCAACAGGCACACAGGACCAGCATGGTCAGATAATAAACATACCCTGTATGGAGTGAGGTAAACAGTCCCTTTCTTGGTCCCCCTCAGCAGGTCTGTCTTGCTGGTGACATCACTGAAGGACAGCTCCACATTCTTGCATTCCCTCAACACACTAGTGGATGATACATGTTCACTTTAGGCATGTGTAGTGAATTTACAGACAAATAGGTATAGTATGTATGATAGGTCCTCCATAGGTCAAATACTGTCGCAGAATCGAGCGTCAAGGAACATAGTGGGATTCTGTATGGTCTACATCATTTCACATAGGCCTACTATTGGCATTTCACATACTGGTTGGTTGGTTAAATCTAATACTTCCAGAATGTGCCAAATCTAACTATTATGAAAAGTTCTTTATTCGTATATTTCCTAAGTTCCTGTTACTTTATCAACTTCCTAAAACTGTCACACCGTTTACTTTAGACTCAGGTGGTAGTAGAGGCGGGCGGGCTCACTCTCTTTGTTGACTTTGCTGTGTCTACCTCCCTGGAAAACAAACTTATTTGGCTAGCTTACTTGTACATCTAGTTTTACTAAAGTATGAAAATATATATCGCTAACGTTAGCTTTAATACGTTCCTAAGGCGTAATGATGACTGACTGACTTGGTACTTAGGTAGCTTTTCCTGCCAGCAAGGCCAACGACAACGCTGACTGAGAGTTAGCTAACAGTTAGCTAGGTAAAAATAATCAAACCAGCTAGCTAACGACGTTAGGACTACGAAATAGCGCTTGCTGAATGAAAAAAGCAACCCAAGTAGCTAACTGACATTGGCTAGATTTAATTAACACTATGTACGGAAGCAATCTTGCTAGCTAACATTTACCATAACAGCTAACTAAGCTACCTTTAGAAAGTAAGCTTCGTGGCGATTAATGATTCACTAACCTCTCGCCGTTGTTTATCAAAACCCCTCCGTTTTGAGAATGATTTCGATTTAAAGCCATGTTCAGATAGTCTAATGTACTCTTCGTCGGGTACAGCTACACACTGGAAATGAGAGGAATGCCCCAAAAACCTCAAAGTGTTACGTCACAGGGTCAGCTGTTTCATGTGCTGTGACTGCAATGTTCTGTTTGCCAACATTGTTTCCCATATTGTCAACAAGCCTTTGAATTGAGATTGTCATATAAATCTAGTGTGTTGAGGTTAGGTGGGATATTTGAGATTGGTTTGGATGAAATAATACAGCATTGTGGTTGTGAAGAGAGCTGAGTAGGCCTAAGGAGAGTGAATGCTTTTCATATATGATTAATTATTGCTTAAATATCATCCATTATTTTATGTTTTTATAGAATGTGCTTCGAGTTTGCCTCTCAGTCATAGTCCAATACTAGAACATCTAATGGGTGGCTATGTATTCCAAATTGGGTTATATAATTCTGCTTGTACATCCAACACATGTAATGGAAAAGCTAGTAGGCCAATTGTGTAATCAGTTTATGACTCATGAGTCATGACTTATGTATGGTCCAAAAAAAAGGATGGAATACAGAAAAGAAAACTACATTTGAACATTTTCTCATCACTTAGTTTAACTATGTGTATATCATGTCCATTCCACTTTTACCTGACATGAGGCATGTCTCGTCTCAGTGGGACAACTTTTCATTTAGCTGCAATTATGTGGATCACATGAATTTACAAGTAATCTTGCTCTACGATCTTCCTCAAATTGCTACATGCAAAAAGTAGACTTCCAAGCGTTGTCCTATTTAGCTATTTGCATCCTGTTCTGTGTCTGCATTACATGGGGGACAATGCCATGCATGGGCACAGTGACAGTAGGCCTACTGAACACAGTGTTTATAGTATGAAGATACAACATTCTATTTAATTT